>NC_080185.1:74174181-74405621 GCF_950295315.1 Erinaceus europaeus | reverse complement strand
CTAAAGCCTGGCTGTTCAAGATCCAGTTGGGACCCTAGGCTGCCACACAGTTTGCTCTCTTCACAAGAATCTGAAGCAGGACAAAAGGAAAAGCACAATAACTTGCTATAAGCCTGGAAGAATTTGTCTATAACAAATTCTATAACTAAAATTTGTCTATAACAAATTCTAACTATAACAAGCCACACATCACTAGAATTCTCCTTTAAAAAATAGCCATCACTACTAAGAAAGTCTGGAGAAATGCTTTTTTCATATACATCCTCATATGATAAATAAACAAGGCTGTGGATAATTTCACAAAGAGTACTGGTATACTAACTATAAGTGGTACTATAAAATCAAAAGATTCCCTCTACTAAAGTCCTGGAATCTACTGTACCAGTTACATTTATGGTTCAATCCTGGACACTGTAATATAACTTGCTATATTAATGCCTTTTAAAAATTGTTTCTGCTTTTATAATTTTTATTGGGAGGGTTAACGTTTTACAGTCAACAGTAAATACAGCTGTTGGTACATGTGTGACATTTCAAAGCTTTTTTTGCAAAACATTATAACCACCTGCCTAGTTTCTCCTTTACCATTGTGCACCAGGACTTAAAAGCCCCCCCACCCCAGTCCTTTACTTTGGTGCAATACACCAAACCAAGTCCAAATTCTGCTTTGTGTTTCCCCTTCTGTTCTTAATTCTCAAATTCTGTCTATGAGTGAGATCATACTATATTCATCCTTCTCTTTCTGGCTTATCTCATTTAATGTGATTTTTTTCCAAGCTCCATCCAAGATGAGGTCAAGAAGGTGAATTCATCATTTTTAATAGCTGGATAGTGTATATACACTGCTACTTCACCACTCACAAAGCATTCCCCCTGCAGGTGGAGTCCAGGGGCTCAAACTCTGGTCTTTGTGCATTGTAACATGTGCACTCAACCAGGTGTGCCACCAGCCAAGCCCTTGTTAGGAATTTTTTGGGGAGGTGGCAACTTCATGCAAATCAGAACTCTAGATTCCACATATGAGTGAAACATTCTGGTAGTTGTCTTTCATCTCTTTACTTACCTCACTAAACATAATCATCTCCAGTTCTATTTTGTACCAAAGGACACAATATCATCTTTTTATTGCAGAGTAATATTCCATAGAATATAAATCCCATAACTTTGTTAACCAGTTATCTGTTGATAGGCATTTAGGCTGCTTCCACTCTTTGGCTATTATGAATAGTGCAGCTATAAACATAGGGGTGTATATGTCCCTTCTAATTAGTATTTGAGTGTTCACGGGATAAATGCCTAAGAGTCGTATTGCTGGATTATAAGGTAGTTCCATTTCTGTTTGTTTAAGCACTGTCCATACAGTCTTCCAGTGGGTCTCCACTAGTTTGCATTCTCATCATCAGTGTAGCAAAGTTCCTTTTTTTTTTTTTTTTGTCAAAACTTCTTCAACACCTGGTTTGTTAATCTAAGCCATTCTCTAAGGTGAAATGATATCTCAGTGTAGTTTTAATTTGCATTTCTCTACTTCTTCTTCTAGCGTTTGCCCTTCTTCCGTAGCCAGTCAACAGCATCAGGTTGAGCCTGATGTAAAGTTTCGAGACCTCCTTTGAATCTGGAGAGGTGGCAGTCGTTGACTATGTGGGTCATAGTCTGTCTGGAGCTGCAGGGGCAGTTCGGGTCATCTCTGGCTCCCCAGCGATGGAACATAGCGGCGCACCGGCCATGGCCTGTTCGATAGCGATTGAGGAGAGCCCAATCATAACGTGCTAGGTCAAAGCCAGGTTGACGCTTGCAGGGGTCTGTGATGAGGTGTTTGTTCTTTACCTCAGCTGACTGCCAACTCTGTTTCCAAGAGTCTGGAACAGAGAAGTTCAGTGTAGGCGTAGGGGACCAGATTGGATGACGAGACGTCAAGCGTTGGACAGGGTGGGCGAAGATATCCACGTATATTGGCAGGTCCGGTCGAGCATAGACACGGGAAATGTACTTAGATGATGCCGCATCCCGACGAATATCTGGCGGGGCGATGTTGCTAAGAACTGGCAGCCATGGAACCAGGGTGGAATGGATGGTTCCAGAAATTATCCTCATGGAGGAATATAATTTGGAATCGACCAAGTGGACATGGGGGCTACGGAACCATACTGGGGTACAGTATTCTGCAGTGGAATAGCATAATGCCAGAGATGATCGTAGTGTGGAAGCACTCGCGCCCCATGAGGAGCTGGCCAGTCTTGCAATGATGTTATTCCTCGCGCCCACCTTTGCTGCAGTTTTTATGAGATGTTCGTGAAATGACAGAGTGCGATTGAGAGTAACGCCAAGATAGACTGGCTGGGCTTCATGCCGGATTCTCGTATCGTCAAGCTGCACATTAAGCTCACGCGAGGCCGAGGCATAGTGTAGATGGAAAACAGATGATACCGTTTTTGCAGTGCTAGGGATTAGTCGCCATTTTTAACAGTAATCAGATAACAGAGACATGTCTTTCATGAGTGTTTCCTCAAGGATGTCAAACTTTGATGCCTGAGTTGCACAGCAGATGTCATCGGTGTAGATGAACTTCCTTGAGGAAGTTTCTGGAAGGTCATTGATGTAAATATTAAATAGCGTAGGAGCCAGAACAGAGCCCTGGGGGAGGCCACTTGAGACAAGTCTCCATCTGCTAGACTTGTCACCCAGATGTACCCGGAATCTTCTGTTTTGGAGAAGAAACGATATAGTGTTGGCCACCCATGGAGGCAGGCATCTTGAGATCTTGACCAGGAGACCACGGTGCCAGACCGTGTCATAGGCTGCTGTGAGATCAACAAAGACAGCACCCATCTTTAAATTCTTCTGGAATCCATTTTCAATGTAAGTTGAGAGGGCCAGGACTTGTTCGCAGGTAGATCTTCCTGGGCGGAAACCAGCTTGGGCGGGTGATAGGAATTTCTCTGTAAGAGGAGAAATACGTGACAGAAGCAGCCTCTCAAGGAGTTTGTAACACATGGAGAGGAGAGAAATTGGTCTATAGCTGGCGGCCAGTGTTGGGTCTTTCTTTGGTTTCAAAACTGCTATTATCTTCGCATGACGCCAAATTTTGGGCATAGATTCGGATTCCAAGATGTGGGACAGGAATGTAGTGAGCCACTTCTTTGCCGCGGGGCCCAAGTTAAGAATGAGTTCTGGGGTGATGTTATCATAGCCAGCAGCCGTTCCTGGTTTAACCCTCTTCAAAGCGTCTTCCAGTTCAGACAGTGTAAAGGGAGAGAGTTTTGGAGATGGACAAGATAAACGGACTCTACTGACAAGTGAAGTATTTTTTCCCTCAGCCTGTGTACCATGTGCATATCTTCTTTAGAAAATTGGCTGTTCAGTGCTTTGGCCCACTTTTTATTGGGTTATTTTTGCTTCTTTTGTAGATCTGTACCAATCTGTATAGATTTTTATATCAGTCATTTATCTGATGTGTGATGTGTGAATATTTTCTCCCATTTATTGTGCTTCCTGGTTATCTTTCTGTAGTTTGCTTTTGATGTGTAGAAGCTTTATTTTGCTTTGTGGTTATCACGAATATTGTGTTTAACTTACAATATCCACAGAAGTCTTTTTTAAGTTGGCCTTAGTTCACAAAAATTGGACTGTATCACTCTATTTTGCTCTCCCCTTTCTTGTGTCTTTTTCCCTGTTGTATTTCTGGCTCTAGTCTAATACTGATCATGACATTAAAAGTTGGGATTCTGTTGCCTCTTTTTTCATGTTGGACTCCTCTCAGAAATTTTTGCAAGGGAGGGCTGGTAGTGGCAAATTCCTTCAGTTTCTGAATGTTTGAAAAGGGTTTTTACTTCTTACTCTTATTTGAAGGATAATTTAGCAGGATACAGAATTTGTGGCTGGTAATTCTTATCTTTTAATATTCTGAATATGCCATTCCACTCCCTCTTTGCCTCTTGGATTTGTGATGAGAAGTCTGATGAAATCCTGATGGTTTTGCCTCTGTATGTGAGTTTCTTCCTTCCCCATACAGCCTGAAATATTTCATATTTATACTTGGCTTTTGAAAATTTTATAATGATGTGTCTTGGTGTGTGTCATTTTGGATTCAAGAATTTATGTGTTCATTTACCCTTCTGTATTTCTATATTTTGAACACTGCTCAGGCATGGAAAAATTTCTGCTATAATTTCTTTGAATATGTTCTCTATTTCTCTTTCCCTCTGTTCTTCTTCAGGGATCCCACTAACTCTGATGTTGAACTTTCTTGAGAAGTCTGCTATTTCACAGAGAAGTGCTTCATTTTACCTAAACTTTCCCTCTCCAACAGTTTTAAATTCACAGAGTGTGGTGGTTGTGTCTTCTAGTGTTGATATTCTCTCCTCCACCTTATTTAGTCTACTTCTGAGGCTTCTTGCTGCAGCCTGATCTGCATTCAAAGTGTCCTTTATACTCTGCAGTTCTGTTTGGGTTTTTTTTTTATATATACTTTGGTAAAAAAAATTGCTGAGTTCTTAAATCTTTAGTTTCTTAAGTTGATTTCATAATGAGTTCTTTGAACTTTTTCTGTCATTTTTTTCTAGGACTGTGTCTGTCTCGTCATTTGGGGTTTCTATCATTGCTGCTTGCATATTTCCCAGTTTCTGCATTTAGTGTTGCTTTTGTTGTGACAGCAGGAGGTGCTGTGGCTAAGATGTTGGCGTTTCCTGTTTATATATTTTGGTAGGGTAGGGGGTATTTTATCCTGTGTCACCAGGCAAATTTAGTGTCTTTGATATTAGTATAGGTTCTCCTTGATGTTGTTCTATCTTTCTGGTGTGTGTATGGGGGGAGGCAGTTTACAGCCTTGGAGAACTCCTTTCTTTTTAGTTTTTAAAGAAAAAGCAATATTTATGACCCCCCCAAAAACCCTGCCTTCCTTCCTCTCACCATGTGATCTGTTTTTGCAAGTATCAAAATGGTGCCTGCTGCCATTGAGCATGGCTTCTTAAGTTTGAGACCTTTTCCTTCACTCCTGATCAGGCTGCCTGTACCCCCTTGTGGCTAAGTGAGTTACTTGAGAAATCACAATTGTAAATTGGTGAGTTTTAAGTTTGTTTCTTTTTAACAGCTGTTGTTGGTTTAACTCAGTCCCAGAGTGCTGTGATTTAGCAGTTAATCTCTACCCATGCCACCAGAATTTGGCAGGGATTTATTTTTCTACCTGGTTGTGGGAGCCTGAGCCAGTTAGAGGGCTTCAACTTCACCCAGATTGTTTCCTTAAACACTAGTGGGTTCTTGTGGGTAGTTCAATACATTGTTGCCCCCTAAGATTATAGGTCTAGCACCCAGATTTATTTTCCTGCCACTGGCATGTGCTCTACGGGGTAACTCCCAATTTGGCACCAGCCAGTAATGAGCATGATGTTTTGAGTTCTGAGAATCACTCCTCACCCATTTTCTGTCTGTGAGCCACATGTGTCTGTATTCACCTATGGCTTGGTGAGTTTCTGAAGAAATCCTGGTTGTATTTTGTTGAGTTTTCAGTTTATTTTTTTTGTTTGTTTTTATAGTTGATGGGAGAAAGTGAAGTGATTCTGCTGTTACTTTATAGCTGCACTTCCAGAAGTCTCCTAGGAAGCTCTTTATATATTTGGCTATTAGACTTTTGTCTGATATACGGCATGTAAAGATCTTCTCCCATCTGTAAGGAGTCTCTTTGTTTGGATGGTAGTTTCTTTTGCTATACAGAAGTTTTTCAATTTGATATACTACCATTGGATTACTTTGGTTTTAGTCTTCCTTGCAATTAGATTTGTAACTTTGAAGATGCCTATAAAACTTAGATAGAAAGTAGTTCTGTTAATATTTTTCTCTAAGTATTTGTTTTTTAAAAATATTTTCTTTACTTATTAATGGATAGAGACATAAATTGAGGAGGTAAGGGAGACAGGGATGGAAAGAGATATAGAGATACCTGCAGCCCTGCTTCACCACTTGTGAAGCTTTCCCCCTGCAGGTAGGGGCCAAAGGCTTGAACCTGTGTCCTTGTGCATGTAATGCCTATGGTTAACCGGATGAGCCACCACTTGACCTCTTCTCTAAGTATTTGATAATTTCTGGTCTAACATCCAAGTTCTTGATCCATGTGGAGTTTACTTTTGTGTTTAGTGAAATCTAGTAGTTCAGTTTCATTGTTCTGCATGTTTCAACCCAATTTTCCCAAAATCACTTGTTGAAGAGACTCTCCTTTCTCCATTTAATCGTTTGGGCCCCCTTGTCAAAAATTAGATGTCCATAAATGTGGGAATCATTTCTGTTTTAAGTTGCCTCATTTCTGAGATACTAAACTGACTTTTACCACCACCTGTCAAGTGATTTTCGATTGGTTTTAAGGAACCATACTAATAAGAGTTCTCAAGAATCTATAGTCCTGTATCTCTTAACATTCTGAGAAACAGCATCACTAGATGATTGAGTTGTATGTAAATGTCAGAGTTTAATTATATAAACTTAGATGGCATAGGCTGCTATATGCCTACAATATAAAGTAGGGTCTATTGGGACCACTATCATATATGGTTCATAAGTGACTAAAACATAATGTGACACATGACTCTATTTCCTAGACCCTGTTTTATCATACTCAGTAATTTTACGATCGATTGCCTCCAGAGTGATCATCAATGTATTATATTCATCTTGAACAAAAGAGAGCAATGATAATGTTAAAATGTATGTAAACCCTCTGCTTCCCAGAAAGTTAAGAAATACTTCTTCTATCTTTTTTTTTTTTTTTTGTATAAAATGACTAATTGCAAGGGACCATCGTACCCTGGCTTATTACTACTGAGATAAGAACCATTTCCATCCTTCCTCACAGCTTTCATAAGGCACACAGATGACTTCCCTTGTTTACTTGCCTCTATAAAACCCCAGGCACCTTCCTTTTCTCTGAGATATGCCATCTAATTAAATTTTTTCTGATCATAAACAGCTGAATAAAAATAATTTCCTCAATGTTCCATTTCACTTATCATTAGAAAAATTCAAATTAAAACCACATTGAGATTCTACCTCACACTTGTGAGACTGACTTACACCAATGAAACAGGAAATGTTAAGTGTTGGCAAGGACATGGAGAAAATGGAGCTCTGTTACACTGCTGGTGGGAATGCATATTGGTGAAGGACCTTTGGAAAAATTGTATGCCATGGAGAATCCTTTTGGTTTTTGTTGTTGTTGTTTGCCTCTGGGGTTATTGCTGAGGCTCGGTGCCTACACTACAAATCTACTCTTGGAGGACATTTTTCCCCATTTTGTTGCCCTTATTGTTATTGCTGTTGTTGTTGGATAGGACAGAGAGAAATGGAGTGAGAAGGGGAAGACAGAGGGGAGAAAGACACCTGCAGATGTGCTTCACTGCTTGTGAAGCAACCCCTTTTCAGGTGGGGAGCTGGGGGCTCGAACCGGCATCCTTACGCTGGTCCTTGTGCTTTGTGCTCTTAACCCGCTATGTTATCGTTCAGCCCCCTGGAGAATCCTTAAACAAACAAAAATGGAAATATCTTATGATCTAGTAATACCACTCTTAAGCATTTATCAAAAAGACAGGATAACACTAATCCAAAGGCACATAAGCACCTCCCATGTTTATCGCTGCATTATAGTCAAAGTTTGGAAGCAACCTAAATGCCCCCCAAAAAAGATGACTGGATAAAGAAGTTATGGAGTGGGGCCAGGTGGTGGTGCACTTGGTTGAGCACACACGTTACAATGCACAAGGATCTGGGTTTGAGCCTCCAGTCCCCATCTCCAGGAGGAAAGCTTTGAGAGTCATGAAACAGTGTTGCAGGTGTCTCTGTCTCTTTCCTTCTATATCACCCCCTTCCCTCTCGATTTCTGATGGTCTCTATCCAACACATAAATCAATCAATAAAAATTTTTTAATAATTATTTGAGGAAAAGAAGCTATAGAGCGAGATAGATAGCATAATGGTTATACGGAGAGACTCTTGACTGAGATTCAAAAGTCCCAGGTTGAATTCCCCCACACTAACATAAGCCAGAGTTGAACAGTGCTCTGGTAAAAAAAAAAAAAAAGAAAGAAAATAATATATATATTCTGTGGAGTTCTAGTCTGCAATGAGAAGAGATGATACTGTTGGACAGAGAACTCACCACAAAACACACACAAAAAAAGACAACCCAACTGAAAAATGGGAGAGACGGGGGTGGGGAGATAGCAGGAACCTGCCAGGCCAGCTACTTGCCTACCTGCCATCAGAGGATGGTTGGGGGCAGGCCTGCAGGGTACTAGATACGTGTGCCATGTGGCAAGGTTGGGGGGCATGGGAAAAAGTAGGAAAAGCGGATAAAAGATAGGTGGGTTCGGAGGAGAGAGATGGGCAAAATATTCCCCAAAAGAAGAGATACAAAAGGCCAACAGACATATAAATAATGTTCAATGGCACTGGTGATCATGGAAATGCTAATAAGGACAACAATGAGATACCACTTTACCTCTGAGAATGTCATGCATTATAAAAGATGGAAATAGGGATGGGTGGTGGTGCACCTGGTTAATTGCATCTATCACCAGGCAAAAGGACCTGGATTCGAGCCCCCACTCCCCACCTGCAGAGGGGATGCTTCACGAGAGGTGAAGCAGGCCTGCAGGTCTCTATTTTTCTCCCTCTCTATATTTCTCCCTTTCTCAATTTCTCTCTGTCCTATCAAATAAAACAGAAAAAAATGGAGAAAAAAAGGCTGCTAGGAATGGTGGATTCGTAGTGTGGGCACTGAGCCCCAGCTATAACCCTGATGGGAAAGGAAGGAAGGAAAGAAAAAAGGAAAGAGAGAGGAATGCCAGCTGTTGGGAAGTCGGTTGGGGAAAGGGACTCTCCTACATTGCTGGTGGGAATGTAAATTGGTCCAACCCTTATGGGGAAAAAGTCTGGAGATAAATTAGAACTCTAGAAATAGACCTACTTCATGATCCAGCAATCTCTCTCCTAGGGATTTATCCAGGGCAAACAAAAACACCTACCTGAAAAGACCTATGCACACCAATGTTCACAGCAGCACAGTTTGTAGCCCAAACTTAGAAGCAACCTAGATGCCCAACGACAGGTGAGTAGGTAAGAAAGTGTGGTACACATACACAATGGAGTACTCTGCAGCTATTAAAAACTATGAGGTCAGCTCCTTTGCAATATATAGTGAAAACTCAAAGGCATCATGTTGAGTGAGACAAACCAGAAAGAGAAAGACCAGTACTCAATGATCTTACTTATAGGTAGAACTTAAAAATAAAGGACAGTAAGGGAAAAGATAAGGTAAAGTTTGGACTGGGTGTGGTATATCACACTAAAGCAAAGGACTCAGTAGGGCAGAAAGGAGAAGAATAAAGGGACATTGGGATCTTGGTGTAGCTCCTAGACAGTAATCAAGGGGACTAAGACAGGCTATGCCTATGTGCTAAAAAATATACTGTAAACCACTAGCTCCCCCAATAACATAACAACATAACATAACATAACACAGCACAAAACAAAACACTGGTGATATTGTATGTATCCTTTGGAACAAAAATGGACAGAACTGAAGGTGACTATGCTTAGTGAAGTAAGTAAGGAGGTTTCCAGATGGTTTCACTCAGAGGTGGAAAATAAACAATGAAATCCCATGAACTTGCAAAGAAAAAAAAAACACAAACATTAGCCTACTGATTTTGAGAGAATTACACTGGTTATCATGGGGGGGTAGAGAGAGCTTTGGTAGTGGGTGTAACGTGGAACTACATCTCTGTTATGTTTTTATATTTTGTTTATTTATTGGATAGAGACAGAAAAATTGATGAGATGGGGAGACAAAGGGAGAGAGGAAGAGACACACCTGTAGTACTGCTTCACTACTTACGAAGTTTTCCCTCTGCAGATGGGGACTAGCAGCTTGAGCCTGAATCTTTGAGTATTCTAACATGTGCGCTCAAACATGTATGCCACCATCTGGCCCCACCCCTGTTATTTTATAATCTTGTACGTCACTGGGTTGTCGGTGGCACACTTGGTTGAGTGCACACATTACAATGTGCAAGAACCTAGGTTCAGTCCTCCAGTCCCCAACTGCAGGAGTAAAACTTGGTAAGCAGTGAAACAGTGCTATAGGTGTCTCTATCTCTCCCTCTCTCCTTCCCCTTCAGTTTCTGTTTCCATCCAAAATAAATAAATGCTTTTTGAAAACACACATGGATTTTTTAAAAATAATCTTTTAAATCACTAGCAAAAACAAATAGGTATGGAGTGGTGGCTCACCTTGTAAAGCGTACTTAATACAGTGGACAAGAACCTGGGTTCATGCCCCTAGATACCACCTATGGGGGAAGCTGCAGGTATCTCTCTCTCTCTCTCTTTCTCTCTCTCTCTCCCTTTCTCTCCCTCTCAAATTCTCTCTGTTTCTATTTAAACATTAGAAAAACAAACAATAAGATGAAAAAATGAACAACAAAAAATTAATTTCCTCAATTGCTCAGAGCAGTTTGTCTTTCCTGCTATTAGCGCTAATGTATTCAGCGAATAGAACCAGGTTCAGCAAACACATTTCTGAAAACTTTGAGAAATGTGTCTGTAGCTTTGTAACTAAGAAGCTTTTTTCTTTACCAGAAACATCTAGTTTATAAAAATGTACTGGCAAACTGTAAACCACAAAGTTCATCTTTAAGAGAAAGAACAGGGCTGACAAAGTGTTAATGCTTTGTCATGCATTTCCTCTTCACTGAAGGAAGTTATGGTGCTATGGTCTCTCTTTTCCTCTCTTCCTTCTTCTAACTGAAAAAGTTAGTCCAGAGAAGTAAAGCCCTGGTGATGACAAAAAGAGAGGAAGTGAAAGAGAAAGCACAGGGCTTAGTCAACTACATTTGCTCATATTATTTTGCTGGTTTATGTTCCTAGGTCCAGAAATTAGGGACTCTTGGACTAAATCATCATGACACTTATGTAAAACATCAGGCAGAGCCAGATACCAACACTGTTAAACAGTTTAGTTGTGCTGGCAAAGATTTTGCAATAATCATCTGACTTTTCTTATTCAGTCTTGGTATCAAAAGTTAGCATGACAGATTTCCAGTGCTTGTTTTTTTTTTTAAATATATATATGTATTTATTTATTCTTGAGTAGAGACAGAAATTGAGAGGGAAGAGGGAGAGAGACAGTGAGACAACTGCAGCCCTGCTTCACCACTGGTGAAGCTTTCTCCCCTGTAGGTAGGGACCAGGGGCTTGAACCTAGGGCCTTGTGCACTGTAATGTGTGTTCTTAATCAGGTGTGCCACCATCTGGCCCCTCCAGTGCTTTCTTACATGAATCGTTAAGAGACTTACTCTGATATATTTCTCTTTTACTGTTAGCATAACTCTTTTTTAAGATTTTATTTATTTTATTAATGAGGAAGATAGGAAGAGAGAGAGAAAGAACCAGATATCACGCTGGTACATGTGCTGCCAGGGATTGAACTCAGGACCTCCTGCTTGATAACCCAATGCTTTATCCACTGTGCCACCTTCAGGACCACAGCATAACTCTTATAATCCTTGACTTCCATTACAGATATTTTGGAACCAGCTGATAGTATGATTTGACTTTCCTCTGTTTTTGGGATATAATGAAAATAATAGACAACATTCATTGAGTGATTACCCTGTGCTAGAACCTATGCTAGGTGCCTTTAGTATGTTAAATCAATCAATGTTGACAATAATCCTTTGAGGTAGGTACTATTTCCACTTTATAGAAGAGGAAACTAAAATATAGGGAGATGAAACAGCTGCAAAAAGTTAGGAAGCAACTGATGCAAGGCAGTTTTGATATTACTCTTTCTACAGTCACTGTCATTTCTCTTCCTTGTCATTTCCTCCACGTCTCTCTTATGTCTACTGACTTCACCATTCAGTTTCGTAATGATTGTGAAATCCGTATATTTTGTCATTTTCTCTTTTTTTATATTTTTAAATATTTATTTATTTTCCCTTTTGTTGCCCTTGTTATTTTTTATTGTTGTAGTTATTGTTGTTGTTATTTATGTCATCATTGTTGGATAGGACAGAGGAGAGAGGAGGGAAAGACAGAGAAGGGGAGAGAAAGATAGACACCTACAGACCTGCTTTATCGTCTGTGAAGCGACTCCTCTGCAGATGGAAAGCCAGGTACGGCAGTCCTTGTGCTTTGTGCCACTTACGCTTAACCTGCTGGCTACCAGCCCGACTCCCTATCATTTTCTCTTACCTCTTTACTTGTATTTCTCCATTTACCACTTTGCCATTTTACTGTTTGCCTCTCACCCCTCTGCTATTTTCTGATTTGAATTAAAGAACTCCCTGCTTTAAGAAATGTGCCAGCACAGATCCTTCCAGTAGAGACTTGCTTTCTCCACAGTTCTCCTAAAAAGCCCACAAACTGATGCTAGGAGGTGTCATAGTGGCTGAAGTGTTGGACTTTTAAAAACATGAGGTCCCGAGTTTTATTCCCCAATATCAAATGTGCCAGAATGATGCTCTGATATCTCCTCTCTTTTTCTCTGGCACCTGTAACTACTGGAGATCAAATGCAAGTTGATATGTAAATGAATCTTAAAAAAAAAAAACACCATGTATTTTAATTATTTCAACCTTCAGGTTAGTTGTATTTGGAATACTTTTTTTTTTAATTCAGTAACTTTTTTTTTTAAAAAAAAAACTTTTTAAGGGCAAATAAATAACCCCAGGTCAAATTTGCACAAATTAGCTTTGTGGTGGTCCTTTCCTCTATCAACCCAATTTAGTTACTAACATATCACTTTTTGAATTTAGAGTTCATACAAGGATAAGTGCGAAAAAGGATTAGGTCAAAAAGGCCTTACTTATTAATAGAAACAAATCTATTAACTTTGTGACAAAAACCAATAATGCTATCCAGGAAATAAAATAATGTGACAGCAACATAATTCTACACAGTTCTCATTCTCTCCACACCATTTGGCACGATAAGCAGACACTTCATTGAAGACAAATGAAGACTTGGCAGAATAGAAATAATGTAATGTTTGCATGAAAATGAATCAAGAAAACTTACAATGAATTTATCAAGGAGAAAAGCATCATATGGGCAATTTTAGAATACAAAGATCATATTTCCTTTTGGATAATCATATTTTGCAAGGTAAACTAATGGAAAAATCTATAAAGTAGTTCTCTTTACTACTAAAAATCTTACATAGTTTATAGACAGAACCTAACATTTGTGTAATGAGAGTCTAAGTGATAGGTTTCTGAAAATTGCTGGAAGATTGATTCAACCAGACAATAAACTGAACAGAGAGGTCACAATAAACTAAATTCACTCATTTCCTTTGGGAGTACCAGGTCTTATTTTCCTGAATTTTTTCTCAGATGGCATCGATAGAATTTTTCTAAAGTGTTTTTTTAGTATAGATTAATTAAACTTCACCAACTACTGAAATTTTCTTATTTCTTTATTTACCACCAGTACTATCAGAATCAATGCCTGCTCAATATCTGCACTGCTCCAAGAGGCAATTTTTATTTTTCTTTCTTTTTTTTCAGCCATTCTTTCTGAGATAGAGATATAGATAGATAGATAGATGATAGATAGGTAGATAGATGGATAGATAGATGGATGGGTAGATAGATGATAGATAGATAGATAGATAGATAGATACCGACAGAGACAGACAGACAGAGCAAAACTGATCTATCTCCCATGAAACTTCCCTCCTTTGGGAGGGGAAGTAGTGCTTGAACAGAGTTCCTCACATATGGTAATGTGTGTGCTCCATCTGGCCCTGTCAAATTTTCTTTTATATATTCTGCTTTTACAAAAGTAAATAAGAAGAAACCAAACAAGTTTCCTAAAACAGTTTCCTAGAGTATAGCCCAGATTCAGTTCAGATGTAGTCAATATCTGTTACCTCCAAGAATCTTATTCTATTAGAATCTAGAATACAGAAACACTGTAACACTAAGTGATAGCAACATTTCTGGAATATTCTGATTAGTCAAAAACATCATTTTTTATTTTAAGCTTTTATTTACTAAACTTAAAAACCTTAATAGTTTAGACATAAATACTTGATTAACTAATGTACTCTCTTCCTCTATAAGAAAATAAAATATTTTAGATATAACTCATGGAAAAAAATATAACCTTTGTACATAAAGAGAAAAATACAAATACACTGGGAGAATAGCTAACCTAGAATTAAGACATGTCGTTTTTGCCAGGCTGGCTTCGCGGGTGGGAGACTGAGACGACCAGAGACTCATGGCTGAGCTGAGAACGCAGTTCAATCTTTATTCACGAGCGGGGATGCGGTTCAACAAACTAATCTAATCTAATCTAATCACAACCCAATTCTGTCCTCATCTCTCTCCTCTGGTGGCAGAGTCAGGAACCAAGGAAATATGTATGATGGGGGCGGGGAGAAGAAAGAAGCGGGAACCAGCGATGACTAAACCAAATATCCTAGAGGTGGGGGGTGGGGGGAGGAGACCAAACCAATATCCCAGAGGCAGGGGGGTGCCCAACCAACAGTGGACATGCAAACAGAACACATAGCAAGCAAAACAAGCGAACCCAATGTGATGATAAAAAACAGAGGCTTCACAAGCAGAATTCAGAAGCATACCAATAAAGACATATGTTCTTGTGCTTGTATTTGTACCTGATCCTGGAACACAAGACAAGTATCTCAAGAATGAAAGATTTTTATAAGCTTGCATCCCCAAACTATGTAACAGAACCCATCAAAATGACTGGAGTTTATATTAAATGCAGATAGGAGGAAATGCCATTCTCTTCAGTGAACTAATTGCAGCCTCTGTCAAATCAGGGAAGAGAGAAGGGATTCTGCTTTAAAAATTCAGATTTGAAGGCCAATGAAATACCTCACTTAGGAGACCACCTGCCTAGTCATCTGTATGACCAAGGTCTAAGGCCTCAATCTATTACATGAGAGCACTACAACACTAAGGAAATCTGTCTTGTCTGATTGTCTGAAAAAGTCAGCCCAGTAAAGCCCAGCAGGAGTGGCAGCAACAATAACAACAGAAAATGTAGGGAATATTATAAGATTTCCTGGCTTAGGCTAATGCAAATCTAGGATAACTTCTGACGTACAAGGTAAAACATGTGGGTGCTCCTCAAACATCCTACTGACCATAGGACTTCTATAAAATTTGACCACATTAGTACAGAAATGGTTAAAATTTTAATTAAAAACTATTAGTGTGGTCCGGGTGGTGGCGCAGTGATAAAGCTTTGGCCTCTCAAGCATGAGGTCCTGAGTTTGATCCCCGGCAGCACATGTGCCAGAGGGATGTCTGGTTCTTTCTCCCTCCTCCTATCTTTCTCATTAATAAATATATAAAATCTTTAAAAAATTATAAAAAAACTACTAGCATGCTATCATATTATAGTAACTGTACTTGTTATAGTATAAATTATATTTGCTATAAGCTACAAACTCTTCACAACCTCTCCAGCATTTGTTGTTGTTATTTCTGATGTATGAAATTCTCACAGGGGTGAAGTGGTATCTTATTATTGTTTTCATTTGCATTTCTCTGACAATCAATGATCTGGAGCAATTTTTCATATGTCTGTTGGCCTCCTCTATCTCTTCTGTAGTGAATCTTCTGTTCATATCCTCTCCTTTGAATTGGGTCACTTGCTTTTTTGTTGCTAAGTTTGGTGAGTTCTTTATGTATTTTGGTTATTAGCCTCTTGTCTGACATACGGTATGTAAAGATCTTCTCCCATTCTGTGAGGAGTCTGTTTGGATGACAGTTTCTTTTGTTGTACAGAAGCTTTTCAATTTGATGAAGTCCCACTGGATTACTTTTTTTTTTTTTTTAGTCTTCCTTGCATTTGGGTTTGTATCATCAAAGATGCTCTTGAGATTTAGGTGGAAAAGGGTTCTGCCAATATTTTCCTCTAAGTATTTGATAGTTTCTCATCAAATATCAATTTCCTTGATCCATTTGGAGTTTATTTTTGTTTCCAGTGAGATAAAGTGGTTCAGTTTCATTCTTCTACATGTTTCAACCCAGTTTCCCCAGAACCATTTATTAAAGAGACCTTCCTTCCTCCATTTTATCATCTGGACCCCCTTATCAAAAATTAGATGTCAATAGGTTTGGGGGTATATTTCTGCACTTTAAATTCTGTTCCACTGGTCTGTGTATCTATTTTTGTTCCAGTACCAGTTTTGATGATGATGGCCTTATAATATACTTTGAGATCTGGGAGTATGATGCCTCCATTTCTGTTTCTTTTTCTCAAGACTGTTTTGGTGATTCTAGGTGTTTTCTGGTTCCAGATAAAAGGCTGTAATTTTTGTTCTATTCTCTTAAAGAAAACTGGTGGGTCATTGATGAGTATTGCATTAAATTTGTATATGGCTCTGGGTAAAAAATTCATTTTGATGATATTAATTCTTCCAAGCCATGAGCATGGGATATCTTTCCATTTCTTTGTATCATCTTCTACTTCCTTGAATAGTGACTCAGAGTTCTTGGTATACAAATTATTCACTTCATTGGTTAGATTTATTCCTAGATATTTTACTGATTTTGCTACAATAGTGAATGGGAGTGATTCCTGTATATGCTTCTCTTCTGACTTAATGTTTGCATAAAAGAATGCCACTGAATTTTGTGCATTAATTTTGTAGCCTGACACCTTTCTATATTGTCTAATGATTTCCAGAACTATTTTGATGGATTCTTTAGGGTTTTTTAAAATTTTCTTTATTGGGTGATGAATGGTTTACATTTGACAGCAAAACACATTAGTTTTTACATGCATAACAATTCCATTTTTCACATAACAATTCAACCCCCACTAGGTCCTCATATGCCATCATTTTCTACATGTACTATCCTATCATCTGCAAACAATGAAAGCTTGACTTCTTCCCTTCCAATCTGTATTCCTTTGATTCCTTTCTCTTGGCTGGTTACTATGGCAAGAACTTCCAATACTAGGTTGAAGATAGCACTGTCTTTCCTATCTTGATCTGAGGGGGAATGCTTTTAGTTTTTCTCCACTGAGTATGATGTTGGCTGTAGGTTTGCTGTATATGAACTCTACTGTCTTAAGGAATTTTCCATTCATTTTTGTAGTGTTTTGATCATGAAGGGATGTTGGATTTTGTCAAAGGCTTTTTCTGCATCTAATAAGATAATCATGTGGTTTTTGGTTTTGCTATTATCACATTGATTGTTTTACATATATTGAACCAGCCTTGTATTCCTGGGATAAATCCCACTTGGCTGTGATGAACAATCTTTTTAATACACTGCTGTATCAGTTTGGCTAGGATTTTGTTCAGTATTTTAGCATCTATGTTCATGAGATATATTAATCTGTAGTTTTCCCTTTTTTCTGTGTCCCTATCTGCTTTTGGTAGCAGGGTGATGTTGGCTTCAAAGAAGGTGGAAGGGAGTATTCCTGTGTCTTTGATCTTTTGGAAGAGGTTTAAACGTAGAAGTATTATCAACTTTTTCCTAAAGGTTTTGTAGAATTCGTTTGTAAAGCCATCTGGTCCTGGACTTTTTCTTTTGTAAGCACAGTTAATTCTTACATCCTCAAGATTCAGTGGATAAAGTACCTAATCCAGGAAATGTTCCTCATCTCCCTTAAACTAGGCAATTTTCTTCAATGATCCTCTAACAACATCCTGTGCAGAGTTCTACTGCTATGTATCCATACTGCCTTCTTATTACTTGTTTTTACATATGTTTTTCTGGGTAGACTCTCTTGGTCATCTTCATAACCTAAGGAACTTCCTCCAGTGTATAAAACACATAGGTACTCAACAATTTGTTGAATTAAGAACTGTTACTTCTAAATATCATTCTCCACCCAGACCACTCTACTGTACTCCAGACTCATATAACCCAAGTATTTATCAGACTTCTTTCTACCTTCAGGCACTTCAAAGATACTTTGACTGACACTTAACTCATAATCACTCCCCTTAATATATTATTCAACCTGTATTTGGGTATCATTTTTCAAACAGGTACACTTAGAGGTAGTTGTGATGATTCCTTCTTCTTCTCTCTAATCATTCTACTTCATAAATTCTCCCTCTGGGCTCTCCTTCCTGTTTCCTCTGCCACTGTCCCAATTATCACCCCCTAGACTGAATGCACTAGTCTTTTAACCAGTCTTCCTGATTCTAGTCTCACCTCTGGAATTAATCTTCCACACTGCAGCCAGAGTTATTTTTGTCAAATAAAAATCTGATTGTGTCATTTCCCTGCTTAATGATCTTTTTTTGGTTCCCCACTGCCTTCAGGATTAAGTCCAAACACTTCTTAGTACACAAGGTCCTTAAGGGTCAGGCTCTATTTTAAATTTCCAGTCTTATTTCCTACCACTGGTTCATATGAACTTTTTCCCTCTGCTACTGAATATGCTCTGAACTTTCAACAACTCTCCTTGGGAATCTTATTGTCTAATGCATTCCTACCTCCGCATGTTTAATTCCCCTTATGTTTTTTCCTGCATCTGTGATAACTGATAATTTCTTAATTTAAATTTTATTTATTTATTTTGAGATAGGGATAAAGGAATAGAGGTACCCTCAGCACTGCTTCACCACTCATGAAGCTTCTCTGCTACAGGTGGTAACTAAGAGCTTATACCTGGGCCCTTGAGCTGACTGATATTTTCTTCCTTTTTTGTTATTTATTAATTTTATTTTTGAGAGAGATGCAGAGAGAGAGAGAGAGAGAGAGAGAGAGAGAGAAACATCAGAGTACTGCTCAGCTCAGGCTTATGGTGGTGCAAGAGATTGAACCTGGGACTTAGGAGCCTCAGGCATGAGAGTCTGTTTACATAACCATTATGCTGTCTCCCCCACCCAACTGATATTTTCTTATCCCTATGACACAGTTTGAGGATGTGTGAAATTTTTCTTCTAAAACAGATATAGGTTATCTGAAAAAAACATTTTTTAAATAATGCTTGGCTATCAAATTGGTTGCCACTGGAAGTACTGAGCTTTCTATATTAAGTTGTGTGCAATCAGAAGCAGTAGAATTCTAAACCGAGATTCTTTCAATAATAGATAGGGAGGTCAAGGTGGGATAATGATTGTAGTTGCTGGGAGGCCAGATAACCCCTTGAGGTTCCTTGCAGATGAGGCATCCCTTAACCTGCACCCCTAGAAGTATCGGTGGGTTGGGACATAGCTTTTCTAACAACTAGATCTTTCTTAGCCCACAATTACGTATGAGGTATCTATTATAGGCAAAACCAGATGCTCAGTAAGCCTATAATAGATACCTTGTAAGTGATTGTGAATGATACAAAACACATCTTGTCACAGTAGAATTTGAACTAGTTTTATTCAACAAATACTTATTGAAGCAGAGAAAGGAAAGATTTTTGATATCTGGATAGCCAGATACAATCCATTAAACAATTGTTAAGTAGGTAAAGTGCGCCTGGGTTAAGAAAGATCTAGTTGGTAGAAAAGTTAGATCCCAGTCCACAGACATGCAAGATGGACTCTCTATTCAAGGAGTTTACAGTATAGTAGGAAGTGAACAAAAAACAAACAAACAAAAAATGATGAACACAGCTGAAGTAGCAGATACTTATAGAGATTGAGCAGTAGTACCCCCCAAATTTTTTCCCGTTCTTAATCTCTAGAGCCTATGAATTATATAGCAAAAGAGATATTGAAATGCAATTAAATTAAGGATGTTCAACATGGGGTAGATTATCCTGGATTATGTGGATGTGCTCTTAATGTAATCACAAGTGTCCTTATGAGGGAGACAGAGGGAAACTTGACATGGAGGAGGCTGGACAATGAACATAAAAAGAAAGAGAAACTATGTTACAGGCTTTGAAGATGGGACCTTGACCAAAGAATGTAACTCTAGACATTAGAACAGGCAAGAAGGGAGGGTTCTGCATGCTTTCTTACCATGGATGGGTACATACTGTATATTTAGTGGATGCAGGAGTAAACACTTGGTTTCTGACATTTGAAGACTTGGCTGACAGAGACTGCCAAATTAACATATTGTAATATAATATAATATGCTAGAGGCAAAAACAAATACAATTAAAATAGAGGCAAGAGCAATTACTTCTGTCTATGAGAGGCAGGAAGAACTCCAGGAAGATGACAATTAATCTGTGTCTTGAAAGAGCAGTTTTCCAGGAAAACAAGAGGTGTCAGGGCATTCTATGCAGATAGAGAACATGGGAAGGTACAGAATAGCTGTGAAAAAAAAAAAAAGAATCAACCAGAGCAGGGAATAAATAGGAGATAATAAGGCTAGAAAGTAGGCAAAGACCATACTCCTAAAGTCATCCCGGGGCAGGGAGTGTATGAACGTGTGTTTTCTCCCGAGATCAGATGAGATCGGGTGTGTTCAGGGTGTGGACATGTGTTTTCTAAGTGATGAGCATGAAATAGATGTGATTTTTTTTCCTATGTGAAATACACTACCTTTAGAAATGCTCAGTCACATGTTACCATGTGCAAGCACCTGCGTTCAAGCTCCCTAGTTCCCCCGACACCGCCTGCATGGAGGAAGCTTCACAAGTGGTGAAGCAGTGCTGCACATGTCTCTCTCTCTCTTTTAATTTTATTACCTTTATTTATTGGCTAGAGACAGCCAGAAATTGAGAGGGAAGTGTGAGATTGATACCCTCAATAAACTAAAAAAGTGATTCTTTTCTTTTTTTTAATATTTGTTTTTATTTATTCCCTTTTGTTGCCCTTGTTGTTTTATTGTTGTAGTTATTATTGTTGTCATTGTTGTTGGATAGGACAGAGAGAAATGGAGAGGGGAGGGGGAAGACAGAGAGAGGGAGAGAAAGATAGACAACTGCAGACCTGTTTCACCGCTTGTGAAGTGACACCCCTGCAGGTGGGGAGCCAGGGCTTGAACCAGGATCCTTATGCGGGTCCTTGTGCTTAGCGCCACCTGCGCTTAACCTGCTGTGCTACAGCCCGACTCCCAAAAGTGATTATTTTCTAAGTAATAATCATTCAGGTTTTCCACTTAGTAGAAGAAAAGTATAGGGAACCAGGAGTTAACATAGGGATCGCTACAAACTTACACTTTTTAGAAAACTGATGTTGGTCATTGGTTTATTTTGAACTTCTAATGATTTTACATAATAACTCCACTATTAAAACATACTCTTTACTTAGCACATTTGTAATGTTTTCTTTGTTTATTGACACAAACAGAAAAACCGAGCTGGAAAGGGAAGTAGGAAAGGAGGGGGGCTGGATGGTGGCACACCTGGTTGAGGACACATGTTACAATGTGTGAAGACCCAGGTTCAAAACCCAGGTCCCCACCTGCAGGGGAGTCTTGTCACAAGCAGTGAAGCATGTCTGCAGGTGTCTCTCTTTCTCTCCTCCTCTCTCCATTTTCTCTGTCCTATCCAACAATAACAACAACAACAATAACAATAATAACTACAACAATAAAACAACAAGGGCAACAAAAGGAAATAAATAAATAAATATTTTTTTAAATGTTTTATCAACCCAACTTCCTTGGGCAGAGGACCCTACCATGTGTCTTGGAGCCCACTTCCCCAGAGCCCTGCCCCACTAGGGAAAGAGAGAGACAGGGTGGGAGTATGAATCGACCTCTCAATGCCCA
This sequence comes from Erinaceus europaeus, assembly GCF_950295315.1. Taxonomy (NCBI): domain Eukaryota; kingdom Metazoa; phylum Chordata; class Mammalia; order Eulipotyphla; family Erinaceidae; genus Erinaceus; species Erinaceus europaeus. The sequence continues at coordinate 74,383,962 of NC_080185.1, read as the reverse complement.
TGTTGAGCGGGGAAGCAATTACAGAAGCCAGACCTTCCACCTTCTGTACCCCATAATGACCACGGGTCCATACTCCCAGAGGGATAAAAAATAGGGAATCTATCAAGGGAGGGGATTGGATATGGAGCTCTGGGTGTGGGCATTGTGTGGAAATGTACCCCTCTTATCCTACAGTCTTGTCAATATTTCCATTTTATAAAAAAATTAAAATTTAAAAAAGGAAGAAATAATAGTCAGCCCATAGTGTGACATTGGGAGAACTATTGCAATTTCCAATAGAGGAAATAGGGACACAGAACTCTGAGGATGGGAATGGTGTGGGATTAGACCCCTGATATCTTATAAATTTTGTAAATCAGTATTAAATTACTAATAAAATTAAGATAAATAAATAAAACATGTTTCATCAGTCTAAAGAGAAACCCTATACTCATTAACAATTACTATTCTTTATTTCTCCCAAACATGCCTAGTTCTGACATCAATCACTAATCTGCACTGTGTATCTATAGATGCACCTATTCCGGATATTTCTTTCTTATTTTATGGAGGGGGTTTAATAGTTTACTGTGCAGCTATAGAAACATGAGTACAATTGCTCCTCTCCCTGTGTCTCATGCAACAGGATCTTAAGGTTCCCCCTGCCCCTTCTCTCTCTCTCCTTTCTAAGAGCCCTTTGCTTGGGTATAATATACCACAACAAGTCCAGGTTTTTCTATGGCTTTTCTCTCTGTGTCCTTATTTCTTAGGTTTCACATATAAATGAGACCATTTGGCATTTTTCCTCTTTTGATTTATTTCATTTAACATGGTATCTTCAAGTTCCATACATGATGAAGCAAAGGAGATGACTTCATTTTTAACAGCTGGGTAGTATTTCATTGTGTATATATACCACAATTTTTTTTTTATCCACTCATCAGTCATTGGAAAGCTGGGTTGCTTCCAAGTTTTGGCTATTGCTATGAACACAGGTATACACAGATCTCATCTGATAGTTGCTTTTGTTTCCTTAAGGTAAATACCCAAGAGAAGGATTACTAGGTCATTTGATAGGTCCACTTCTAGTGTTCTGAAAAATCTCCGGACTGTTTTGTGGCTTGGACGAAGTGATATTCTCTGCATCCTCTTCAACATTTGTTATTTCTATCCTTTCTAATGTATGACAGTTTCACAGGTGTAAAATGGTATCTTCTTGTTGTTTTTATTTGCATTTATCTGATAATCAGTAACTTTGAGCATTTTCTCATGTACCTATTGGCTGTCTGGATCTCTTCCTAGGTGGAGTTTCTGTCCACGTCCTTCCTCACCCCATTTTCTAATGGGGTGTGTGTGTGTGTGTGTGTGTGTATCTGTGCTAAGTTTATTGAATTCTTTCTGTATTTTGGTTATTATTCCTTTATCTAAAGTATATTGTATAAAAATTTTCCCCATTCTATAGGGGCCCAAAATATTAAATGTAGAAAGGAGAGTATCTTTGTAAAAGTGGTATTTAGAAAATTGAGTTGATACATGCAAACGAATGAAATTGAATCACCATATATCATCATGTACAGAAGTCAACTCCAAGTGGATCAAATACATGGACATTAGACAAGAAACTATCAGATACATAGAAAACACTGCAGAACACTTCAAAGATCTTCAAAGACTCAAGTCCAACATCAAAGAAAACAAAAATAAACCAATGAGGTGTTAGACAGCATAACAGTTATGCAAAGAGACACATGTGCCTGAGGTTTCAACATACCTAGTTCAATCCCCTGCACAACCATAACCCAGAGTTGAGCAGTGCTCTGGATATATATATATATATATATATATATATATATATATATATATATATATTAAACAAGCCAATAAGATTACATCAAACTGAAAAGCTTTTGTACAATGAAAACCATTGCCCAAACAGTAAAACACCCTATAGAATGGATATTTCATACAAGTAGAATATATAGTATGTGGTTTTTCTTACTAGATTATTTAATCTAGCATGCTTTTTATGTTCATCAACATTTTATCCTAAACCTATACCTTCTTTATCATAAAAAAAATCTCAATGTGGGAGCTGGGCAGTAGCATAGCAGGTTAAGCACACATGATGCAAAGCTGAAGGACTAGCATAATGATCCTGGTTCAAGCCGCCGGCTCCCCACCTGCAGAGGAGTCGCTTCACAGGCAGTGAAGCACGTCTGCAGGTGTCTTTCTCTCCCCCTTTCTGTCTTCACCTTCTCTCTCCATTTCTCTCAGTCCTATCCAACAACAACATCAATAACAACAACAATAACTACAACAATAAAACAAGGGCAACAAAAGGGAATAATTAAATATTTTTTAAAAATATCTCAATGTATAAATACTTTGCTTTCCCATTCATCAGTTTTAATGGACATTTGGGCTTTCTCTACAATTTGCCTATATTAAATAATGGTGTGAATAACATAAACACACTTTATATATACATATTTTTTAAAATTCTCATAGTTATATGTCTAGAAATTGGCATTCTGGATCATGCATAACTCTGTTTAACTAGGAGGACCTACCAAGATATTTCCTAAAAAAGCTATACTATCTTAAGATTCCTACTAACAATGCATTAAAGATGTCCATATTATCCTAAATATTTGCCATTTTCCATCTTTTTTGGGAACGGGCAACCAAGGGAGTGTGAAGTAATATACCTTTGAAGATTTGATCTACATTTTCCTAAATTCTAATGATGCTGAACATTTTTTTAATTTTTATTTCTTTATTTATTATTGGATCGAGACAGAGAGCAATTGAGAGGGGAGGGGAAGACAGAGAGGGAGAGACACTTGCAGATCTACTTCACTGTGAAGCTTTTCCTCTGCAGGTGGGGACCAGGGTCTTAAACCTGGATACTTGCGCACTGTAGTGTGTGTGCCAGGTGCGCCACCACCTGGCTCCCATCTTTTCAAGTCTTTATTAGCTATTTATATATCTTCTTTCAAGACATGTCAGGACATTTGCACCCCATGTTCATAGCTTCATTATTCACAATTGTCAAAATATGGAAGCAACCTAAATGCCCATTGAAAGATGACTGGATAAAGAAGTTATGGGACATATACTCAATAGAGTACTACTCAACAGTTAAACAACATAGTATTCTATCCTTTGGGACAAAATAAATTAACTAGAATTGATGAAGCCAAGTGAAGCAAAGAAGGAATTGAAAGACAACTACTGATAGTTTCACTCATATGTAGAATATAGAGAATTAAAACATAGTAACTTGCATAAAAATAAATAAATAAGTAACCAACCAAGCTCTCCAAGACTTTAGGAGAACTATGGCTGTTATCAGTGTGTGTGTGTGTGTGTGTGTGTGTGTGTGTGTAAGGGGGGGCAGAATGTTGGTGGTGGCAGTGGTGTGGAGCGATACCCCTCTTATCTTATAATCTCGTAAATTACTATTAAATCATTAATTACAAATTATAAAAGAAATGTTTCTAGTGAATGGGGAAAATAGCATAATGTCTATGCAAAAAGACTCTCATGCCTGAGGCTCTGAAGTCCCAGGTTCAATCCCCTGTACCACAATAAGGCACAGCTAAGAAGTACTCTGGTTTAAAAAAGGAGGAAGAGGAGGAGGGGGGGGGGAGGAGGAGGAGGAGGAGGAGAAGGAGGAGGTGTTGTTAAAATTTGTTGTTAAAATTCGGCGGCTCTAGCAGGGCAGGTAACAGAGATGTGGAGACAACGGCTGGGCAGGGAAGCTGTATTTCTTTATTCAGGAACAACGATTCATAAACTAAGACAAACTAATCACCAAACAGAACTCTGCTGTCTCTTTGCGGCGGCGCAAGCACTCTCTCTTACTCTGGAACTCAGGAACCCTCTGAACTCTCGAACTCTGGCACTCTCTCTTACTCTCGAACTCAGGAACTCTGGCCCTCTGCAACTCTTCAACTCTCCAACTGTGGAACTCTCCAACTCTCTCTCTGGAACTCAGGAACCCTGGAACTCTGCAACTCTTCAACTCTCCAACTGTGTAACTCTCCAACTCTCTCTCTGGAACTCAGGAACTCAGGAACCCTCTCTCGGGGTTCCTTGGGGTGGGGCCAAGCAGGCCGCGAAATTAGCAGGACTGATCCAATTCTCTTGGCGGGGGAGAACTAGAACCCACTGTAAAACATACAACAAGGAGGAGGAGGAGGAGGAGGAGGAGGAGGAGGAGGAGGAGGAGAAGAAGAAGAAGAAGAAGAAGAAGGAGAAGAAGAAAAGAAATGTCTCTTAAAATCCTATCAAAAAATTTCAACTGCATTATTATATTTATTTTTAAGTTGTAATATATGAATGAAAGATCCTTTTAACAAATATAAATGACAAATACTATGTCACAGTTTATGGGTTATCTTTATACTTATGTAAAGACAGTATTTGTGATATAAATGCCTTTGTTATTGTTTTGCAGTATAGGGGCCTTGACATATGTGATTTTTAAAATTTTTTTTTTACTTTTTAAAAATTGTAGATAGAGACAGAGAAAGGAGAAATAATGCAGCACTGGAGTTTCCCCCCAGGGACTTGGCACATCTGTGCACCCTGCCCTGTGAGCTATTGTCTAGCCCCACAAATACATTTTTAAAATTTTGATGAGTTTTATTCATTTTTCCTTTTGTTATTTATGGTTCTGATGTTATATTTAAGGAACCACTGCCTAATCAAAGATTATGAAGATTTGTTATAAGTTTTCTTCAAAGAGAGGTCTACCTCTAAAAAAAACTTTTTTAGTTGATTTTAATAAGTGGTGCAATATACAGGTTGAATTCCATACTTTTGCTATATCAGTAAAATTTACTGAAGAGGGGGGCGGAGCCAAGATGATGACTTGGAAGCAGCTACTGGCATGAGCTCCAACAAGAACTGCTGGAAACAGTAGGATTCCTGGCCTTCAGCAGGACAGATAATTAGGGGTCCTAGGTGTGACACCAAGGAGGTGACTATAGCTCTATTTGGGTTAGAAAATAGAGAAAAAAGAAAGGAAATTTTTCATTATTCTTGAAGCACAACCCTGCTCCCACCAAACAGAGCCTGGGGGCCAGAGAGCTGCTCCTAGCAGGCTCCCCTGCTGAGCTTATTTCTTTACCAAGATTCCTGGCTCACCAGGGGTGTCATTCCAATCCTATTCCTTTCTGAATCCCTTTCCCCTTTTTCTTTCCATCTAAGTGGCCAATTGGAGCTACAAATAGCTCTGACCAAGCAGAGCCTCACTGTCTGGAGGGAAAGACTGCCTGGAGGTTTTTTCTTTTTTTCTTTTTTCTTTTTTTTTTTTTTTGTTTGGTTCACTTTTTTAACAATCAGCTGCCTCTGCTCAGGGGGTCTAAGGAAATCTGGAGTCATCCAAGCTGAAGACAGGACAGGTTTTTTATTCTATTCTATTTTATTATGAATATTATATGTACACGTGTCCCTTTCACCCCCTCATTCAGGTTGACCAGAATTAGCTCTTAGTGTATTTTCCATTGCTAGGTGACTGGGTGTCTTATCCATTACAAGAGGAACTTGTTTCACTCTTCCTACATCCTCTACCCACTCTCCCCCTTATACTGCCTCCTAGCTCATTAAAAATAAATAAGTAAATAATAGGAAAAAAAACCTCCTTCCTTTGCTCTTTTTTTTTTACCATTTTTTCTTTTCTTTTTTCTTTTTTTTCTCTCTCTCTTTGTTTCTTTTTTTCTCCTTTTTCTCATTCTTGTCTTCTTTTCTTCCTTCCTCCTTCTTCGGCATTCTGAAGTCACTGGTACCCGTTTGTGAAATACACCAGTCACAGACAAAGAAAACGAAACAGTTATTAAGAATCTCCCCAACAACAAAAGTCCTGGACCAGATGGCTTCACAAACAAATTCTACAAAACCTTCAGGAAACAGTTAGTACCCATACTTCTAAAGCTTTTCCATAAGATTGAAAACACAGGAACACTCCCTTCCACCTTCTGTGAAGCCAACATCACCCAGATACCAAAAGCTGATAGGGACACAACAAGAAAAAGAAAACTACAGACCAATATCTCTGATGAACATAGATGCCAAAATATTAAACAAGATCTTGGCCAACCAGATACAGAAGCATATCCAAAAGATTGTTCATCACAACCAAGTGGGATTTATATCAGGAATGCAAGGCTGGTTCAACATCCATATGTCAATCAATGTCATTCACCACATCAATAAAAGCAAAGCCAAAAACTACATGATTATCTCAATAGATGCAGAGAAATCCTTTGACAAAATCCAACACCCATTCATTCTCAAAACTACAAAAAATGGGAATAGACGGGAAATATCTCAAGATAGTGGAATCCATATATAGCAAACCTACAGACAACATCATACTCAATGGACAGAAGCTGAAAGTATTCCCCCTCAGATGGGGGATTAGACAGGGCTGTCCACTGTCACCATTACTCTTCAACATAATATTGGAAGTTCTTGCCATAGCTATCAGGTAAGAGAAAGAAATCAAAGGAATACAGATTTGAAGGGAAGAAGTCAAGCTCTCACTATTTGCAGATGATATGATAGTATACATAGAAAAACCCAAAGAATCCAGCAGAAAACTACTGGAAGTTATTAGGCAATATAGCAAGGTGTCAGGCTACAAAAATCAATGTACAAAAATCATTGGCATGTCTTTATACAAACACTAAATCCGAAGAGGAGCACATTTAGAAATCACTCCCATTCACTGTTGCAGCAAAATCAATAAAATACCTAGGAATAAAGCTGACCAAAGAAGTGAAAGACTTGTATACTGAAAACTATGAGTTACTATTCAAGGAAATAAAATCAGATACCAAGAAATGGAAAGACATCCCATGTTCATGGATTGGAAGAATAAATATCAAAATGAATATTCCCCCCAGAGCCATATACAAATTTAAGGCGATACCCATCAAAGTTTCACCAAGCTTCTTTAATAGAATAGAACAGAAACTACAATCATTTATCTGGAACCAGAAAACACCTAGAATTGCCAAAAACATCTTGAGGAAAAGAAACAGAAATGGAGGCAACACACTCCCAGACCTTAAACTATATTATAAAGCCATCATCATCAAAACAGCATGGTACTGGAACAAAAATAGGCACACAGACCAGTGGAACACAATTGAAATCCCAGAAATAAATCCCCACACCTATCGAAATCTAGTTATGGGGACCCAAAGTATTAAATGGAAGAGGAAGGCTCTCTTCAATAAATGGTGCTGGGAAAACTGGGTTGTAACATGCAGAAGAATGAAATTGAACCACCTTATCTCACCAGGAACAAAAATCTACTCCAAATGTATCAAAGACCTAGATGTTAGACCAGAAACTATCAAATACTTAGAGAAAACATTGGTGGAGCACTTTCCCACCTAAACCTCAAGGACATCATTGATGAAACAAACCCAATTGCAAGGAAGACTAAATCAGAAACAAACCAATGGGACTATATCAAATTGAAAAGCTTCTGCACAGTCAGAGAAACTGTCAAACAAACAAAGAGACCCCTCACAGAATGGGAGAAGATCTTCACATGCCATACATCAGACAAGAGACTAATCACCAAAATATACAAAGAGCTCAGCAAACTTAGCACCAAAAAAGCAAATGACCCCATCCAAAAATGGACAGAGGATATGAACAAAACATTCACTTCAGAGGAGACCCAAAAGGCTAACAAACATATGAAAAACTGCTCCAGGTGAGATTGTCAGAGAAATGCAAATAAAGACAACATTGAGATACCACCTCACTCCTGTGAGAATGGCATACATCAAAAAGGACAGCAGCAACAAATGCTGGAGAGGCTGTGGGGACAGAAGAACCCATTTGCACTGCTGGTGGGAATGTAAATTGGTTCAGCCTCTGTGGAGAGTCGTATGGAGAACTCTCAAAAGGCTAGACATGGACCTTCCATATGACCCAGTAATTCCTATCCTGGGGATATACCCCAAGGACTCTATAACACCCAACCAAAAAGATGTGTGTACTCCTATGTTCATAGCAGCACAATTCATAATAGCTAAAACCTGGAAGCAATCCAGGTGCCCAACAACAGATGAGTGGCTGAGAATGCTGTAGTATATATACACAATGGAATGCTATGAAGCTATTAAGAACAATGAACCCACCTTCTCTGACCCATCCTGGACAGAGCTAGAAGGTATTATGTTAAGTGAGCTAAGTCAGAAAGATAAAGATGAGTATGGGATGATCCCACTCATCAACAGAAGTTGAGAAAGAAGATCAGAAAGGGAAACTAAAAGCATGATCTGACTAAACTGAGAGTAGGGCACCAAAGTAAAAACCCTGTGGTGAGGGGGAGGGTGGACAATCAGCTTCCCGGGGCGGTAGGGGGGTGGGAGTGGGTGGGTGTAATGGGACACAGTCTTTTGGTGGTGGGAATGGTGTTTATGTACACTCCTATTAAAGTGTAGTCATATAAATCACTACTTAATTAATATGAAAGGGGGAAAATTGATTGTATGTCTCGAAGTTTTTAAAACACAGACTGAATCTTTTTAATACATAGGCTGAGTCTTTGATATGCGGACTCTCTCAAAAGCTTAGACCAGGTAGATCAGAAGCAACCGGTGACACAGCTATATACAAGATACTGGGTATTATACAGCAAATCCTAACAAAGGGACTTTTCAAAGTTAACCCAATTACCAAACAATGTGATGATAACAATAACTATCCATTGTCTTCATGAACCCTAAGACAGCAGGAACCTCACATTTCCACTATAGAGCCTATATTGCCCCCAGTCCTGGAACCTTAGGGTGGAGCACACTTTCCTGCATGCTTTTCCCAATTCATATCAAATAATACTGCATCCGCTGATCGCAACCTAATCAACGCAGCAAGTGCCACCTCAACATGATTCAGCTCAGACTGTGTCCAGAGACTTCAGGTGTGGAATGACAACCCTTCAGCTTCATCACTTGGGTGAGACCTCTCCTTTCATAGTATTCTCTAATTCCATCCCTGATGGTTTACTTCCTAACAAAGTCCCAAAACCTAGATATAGACCAGATTCCCTGAGATAGAGCATATGGTCACACTTATCCATAAACTAGTGCAAAATATATACCTGAAAGCAGAAGTACACTAGAGTCTGCAGTGAGTATCCCCCAACACTTCATCTCCACTATTCCAACCTTTGGGTCCATGATTGTTCAACAATTTGTTTGGCTTTGTATGTTAACTCTCTTTTCAGCCACCAGGTTCCAGATGCCATCAGGATGCTGACCAAGTTTCCCTGGACTGAAGACCCCACCAATGTGTCCTGGAGCTCCACTTCCCCAGAGACCCACCCTACTAGGGAAAGAGAGAGGCAGACTGGGAGTATGGATTGTCCAGTCAATGCCTATGTTCAGCGGGGAAGCAATTAGAGAAGCCAGACCTTCTACCTTCTGCAACCCACAATGACCCTGGGTCCATACTCCCAGAGGGATAGAGAATGGAAAAGCTATCAGGGGAGAGGATGGGATATGGAGATCAGGTGGCTGGAATTGTGTGGAGTTGTACCCCTCTTATCCTATGGTTTTGTTAATGTCTCCTTTCTTAAATATTGTTAAATGGGAAACTGGGGAATGTTATGCATGTACAAACTATTGTATTTACTGTTGAATGTAAAACATTAATTCCCCAATAAAGAAATAAATTTTAAAAAAAGTTAGGCTTAGATAGCTATGTTGTTTAATTCTACAAAGTATTCAAGGGATACGTAATACCAATCATTTGTGATGTGTTCCAGAAAACAGAAGCAGAGGGAACATTTCCCAATTCTTTTATGAAGCTAATATGACATGATCATCTTATAAGCAGGAAATCCTAAGGGTTCCACTAGAAAGCCGTTAGAAATTTAAAAAAATATGAGTCTGGCAAGATTACAGGATATAAGATCAAAATGCAAATATCAATTGTGTTTTTATACCACAGCAATACAAAAACACAAGAGTGTTCATCTATATATAATAGCATCAAAAACAAACTTTAGAGAAATAAATTTAACTAAGTGTAAGCCTTGTCTACTGAACATTACAAAACAGTGTTCAGAGAAATTAGAAAAATTCTAAATAAAGGGAATGAAGCTATGGCTCTTGAAGTGCACACTTCTCAGGGAATCTGTCCTAGTAGAGCCATTGAAGGAAGTTTCTTGATTACATGCTGGATACTAAATGAAAAGACGAGTAAAAATAGCTGACCTCAGGGCAGAGGCATATGCTCTGGTTCTCTCTCCCATAAACAAACAAACAGACAGATCTTATCACTTTATTGGGGGGGTAATGGTTTCCAGTACAGTTTTTGACAGATGGGTACAATTTCTCATTTCCCTGTGATAGATGTCTACAAAACACTCTCTCCCCCAACTTAGGTTCTCTTCTACCATCATGCATGAGGACCCCCAACATCCCTCCACCCTTTCTCCCCCTCCTTTTTCCCAGTGTCCTTTGCTTTGATGCAACGCACCCTAACCAGTCCAAGTTTTACACTGAGTTTTCTCTTTCTTTCCTTTTTTCTTAAGTTTTGCGTATTACTGAGATCATCTGGTATTTATCCTTCTCTTTTTGACTTACCTCACTTAACATGATTCCCTTAAGCTCCTCCAATAAAAAAGAAAATAGTTGACGCCTTTTCAGATATTGCAAGATGTCCTACAGAAAGCACTTTATTTTATATTTCAGGTATTTAACTGCAATTAGTTAAAAGTTCTGAAATGTGTTTTATATTTTTGATCATCATTTTCTATAGAACTACAGTTGTTCTTCTGTAAGTTTTGGTGGTTCTTGGCAGGGCAAGGACATTTTTTTGTCCAAGTTATAATGTTGGTGTTTAAGAGGACTCCTGGTTATGAGAGATAGTATGCCAGGTAGGGTGCCTGCATTGCCACATGTGTAAGCCAGGTTTGAGCTTGAGCATGCATGGGAGATGCTATGGCCATGAAAGAGTAGTGCTGTGATGTCTCTTCTCTTGGTCTCTTTCTCCTCTCTACTGAAAAAAAAAAGTGGCCTGAAGTGGGGAGATCACATATGCATAAAGCACTATTCCACCAAAAACAAACCACCACTCCCATTAAAAGCCTGTAGACTTGATGTTTCAGGGCTGTCCTGAACAAATGGCATCCTTACTTTAAATGAGGAACTCCCCTCCTTATCTGCAGTAGTAGCAGTTCAAATTTCTTAGCCATTCCAGAAATGTGTTATTGGTGCTACTACTGTTGTTGTTTCGTTAAATGATGCTATTTGTATCACATTGGTAATTTTTTTATGCTTAAGAACTAAAATGATGGGAGTCAAGTGGTAGCACAGCGAGTTAAGCCCACGTGGTGCAAAGCGCAAGGACCGTTGTAAGGATCCCGGTTCAAGCCCCCAGCTCCCCACCTACAGGAGAGTCGCTTCACAGGTGGAGAAGCAGGTCTGCAGGTGTCTTTCTCTCCCTCTCTCCGTCTTCCCCTCCTCTCTCCATTTCTCTCTGTCCTATTCAACAGTAACGACATCAATAACAACAGCAATTAAAAACAACAATTAAAAACAACAAGGGCAACAAAAGGGAAAATAAATAAGTAAATTTAAAAAACTTAAAAAAAAATAACTAAATGATCATGGGACATCAGAAAGAGAAAAACAACTGAATTAATTGGTGAACGGTAAAAGGTAAACCAGTGATGGAAAACAAGATGATTTTCCCAGTAATTGGAAATGGTTATGGTTTCCAGGGTTATTTTCTTTTATATATCTTTTGTTCGTCTAATTCTAATCCTCTCTTAATAACACTGTGCTGCTTCTTCTCTTGAGATAGCACTTATAATCCTGTTTTTTATGTCTTGGCCTGCACTTAAATCTGTACAGGTCATAAGGTGCTACAGAGTACTTGAAAACATAAAATTATTTGAAATCTGCTTTTCTTGTTAGTACATAAAATATGTCTTGTAAAAAGTGTACTTTTTTTTTACTTTAGAAACAGTAATACTGAGGAAAACCTGTAATAGACATATTCAAAAATAGGTATAAAATGATTGACTTTTTGCAAATGAAAGACTGAGTTTACCAAAGAAATTAAGAAATTCTGCAGGTAAAACCAGCCACAGTGAAGGCTCTTCCATAAGATGAATTCTTTATTTAATCTCTCCTTGTATCTAGTCATTTGAAAACATGTATTATTATTATTATTTTGCTGATTTTTCTTAAATTGAGTATTTGATATAGTTGTAGCTGATCCCTTAAAATATTTTTAGGTATTTATTAGTGATGGAGAGGGTACAGAGGGAAGGAGGAAAAAAGAGAACCAGAGCATTTGCTGGGCAACAAACACAGAACCTCACTCCTGCAGGTCCAACATTCCAATCACTGTGCTACCCCCTATAAATCAACCTATAGTTGAACTTTAACGCTGTTGAAATCACTGATAGAGGGGTCGGGCAGTGACGCAGCAGGCTAAGCACATGACGCAAAGCTCAAGGACTGCCATAAGGATCCCGGTTCGAGCCCCGGGTTCCCCACCTGTGGGGGGGGGCGGGGGGGTCACTTCACAAGCGGTGAAGCAGGTCTGCAGGTGTCTATATTTCTTTCTCCCTCTCTGTTTTCCCCTCCTCTCTCCATTTCTCTCTATCCTATCCAACAACAATACCAACAACAATAATAACCACCACAACAATAAAATATAAATAAATGAATAAATGAAATCACTGATAGAGAAAAAATAAGTACACACCAGATTTTTCTCTCTCCTGGGTATAATGACCTAGTGAAGAAAAATGAGCAGATAAAGTCCAAGCTTGTGTCATTATAGTTTATGACTTGTTAACATGTTATCTAATCAAGTGTTTCTAAGTCTTAAATCCAAACCCTGGCATGTTGTCGTCTTTTCTTTTCTAAGACCCTACTGACTACTCCTGTGGCCAGCTCCTTTCTTCCTTTTGTTTTAGAGAGCCAAGGCCTCACACATGCACAATTTAACTGCTCTGGGCAGTTTTTTTCTTTCTTTCTAAGAGAGAAACAGAGAAGGAAAACAAAGCCATCACAGCTTCTTCCATTGCCATGGCACCTTTATGTTTTCAGAGCTCAAACCTGGGCTATAGCCATGAGAAGGCATGCCTAGTGAGACATCTCAAGCCCTGAAGCCAGTTTTTCTTGCTATGTCTAATGAGAAATGACTCAGCAGACTTTCCAGATCAAGAGTGTCTGTGTTCCTAAGCAGAACTTGGACTGGAGTTGGTGAAATGCACCAAAATAAAAATAATCAGGGTTGGGGGAGGGTTCAAGTTCTAGATCATGATGGCAGAGGAGGACCTAGTGGGGGGCTGAATTGTTATGTGAAAAACTGGGACATACAAACTGCTTATACAAATGATTGTATTTTACTGTCAACTGTAAACCATTAATTCCCCAATAAAGAACTTTTGGGGAGTCGGGCGGTGGCGCAGCAGGTTAAACGCACATGGCGCAAAGTGCAAGGACCCATGCATGGATCCGGTTCGAGGCCCCAGCTCCCCACCTGCAGGGAAGTTGCTTCACAAGCGGTGAAGCAGGTCTGCAGGTGTCTCTCTTTCTCTCCCCCTCTCTGTCTTCCCCTCCTCTCTCCATTTCTCTCTGTCCTAACAATGACGACATCAACAACAGCAATAATAACAACAACTACAATAACAATGAAAAATAACAAGGGCAACAAAAGGGAAAATAAATAATAAAAATAGAAAAAAATAGATTTTTAAAAGGGTGTCTGTGTTCATAATGTTAGTTTCCTCTGTTAATTAGGAACGCTGGGGCAGAGGAGGTAGTATGGAAATAGGGACATAGTATAGTGCAAAAAAGAGTTTCATGTATGAGGCTCTAAAGTCCCAGTTTCAATTCCCCATAAACTGAGCAGTGCTCTGGGAAAGAAAACAAACAAGCAAATCCTCCTGTAATTCTGCAATTTGATTTTTCTTCTTATTTATTTCTTTTTTATTTTCTTTGATAGAGGAGGAAAGAGAATTAAGGAGATAGGGAGAGAGGACAGACACTTGCAGCACTGGTTTGTGAAACTCCCCCCCTAGCAGATGAGGACCAGGGGCTTGAACCTAGGTCCTTGTACATGGATATCTGTATGCTCTCTGGAGTGTGCCATCACCTGGGCCCCATCATTTGATTTTACTTTTATCTTTTGTAGAGACCTACAGGTTAAAAATGACAGAAATCTGCGTAGGAACCAAGAGACCGACATCTCTTGACTTCAGTTTTTGACTCATCAAAAAGTTAATGCCCTCCCCACCTTCTTCTCAAGAATGCAAACCCAGTAAGTTTAAATAAAGGTGCTTATTTTTTTATTTTTAAAAATATTTTTTAAATTTATTTTCCTTTCTTGTTGCCTTTGTTGTTTTTATCATTGTTGTGGTTATTATTGTTGTGGTTATTGATGTTGTTGTTGCTGGATAGGACAGAGAGAAATGGAGAAAGGAGGGGAAGACAGAGATGGGGAGAGAAAGATAGAAACCTGCAGACCTGCTTCACCGCTTGTGAAGCGACCCCCCCCCCCCCGCAGGTGGGGAGCCAGGGGCTCGAACTGAGATTCTTATGCCGTTTCACACCATGTGCGCTTAACCCGCTACACTACAGCCCAACCCCCATGCTTATTTTTTTTAAATCAATTATCCTAGCTATTTTAGCCTTCCATTTCATATCTTTTCTCATTAAGACCCCAATTAAAAATTCTGTACAGTGAAATAAGTCAGTTTTGTGTATACCTTCCCCCCTTGATATAAAATATACATATAAAACATATGTCTCTGATAGTGGGAAGTCAGAAATTAAGTCTCACATAATGGATTTTCTTTTATCCACCCACTCTACACTTACAGTCCACTTTAAGGGCTCTGTGCCTACAGTTGGCAGCTCTCAGAACAGTGACATCAGTTTGTCTACAGTTGTTCCCAACCTTTTTTGGCTTTGGTACACCTACACTTGCTTCCAAAAATATACCCTACAGTCTGGTGCTCAATGGAATGAAAATATTTCCTGAAATAATAGGGGGGAAACCAGATAAAGCAATAGATATAGTTCTGCATATTATGGCACTTATAACAACAGTGAGCCAAACCAATGGAAAAGAAGCAATGGACCCCACACTGGCTGA
This sequence comes from Erinaceus europaeus, assembly GCF_950295315.1. Classification (NCBI taxonomy): domain Eukaryota; kingdom Metazoa; phylum Chordata; class Mammalia; order Eulipotyphla; family Erinaceidae; genus Erinaceus; species Erinaceus europaeus. Next base: position 74,368,827 of record NC_080185.1, on the reverse strand, counting down.
ATGGGGGCTATGAGCTGGCTTTTTTTTTTATTTGGGAAATAATTATACTTATCAGTTTACATATCCCAACATGGTCTCCCTTGTGACTGAGGTCATGTTTTTCAAAAAGTTAATGGTCAAAGTAAATGGTACAGATAATTGCATTAGAATCAACAAAAACTAACTGGCTTATACAATGATGAAAATCATAGTCCTGGCCTTATTAACACTATACTCTGACCTAACTAGTCAACAGTATTGTCTGAGAGAAAACCAACCTTTTTATATATAAAAATGCCCTGGAGAATTAACACAGATAAATTATACAGTGACCTGTAAATTATACATGACCTGTAGTCTGTTTTAAGCCTACTCCAAAGTTGCCATCTAATAAAGTAGAAATATCCCTTAGTTTACCTGAATATTTTTTAAATTCCATACTTTGAATTATTACTACTAATAATTAATGTAATTAATTTAAGTGGCTCGATTCTAACTATATCACACTTCCAATAATTAAAATACATTTTGAGGGGTCAGGTGGTGGCGCATCTGGTGAAGCACACACATTACAGTACACAAAGTCTCAGGTCCTAGCCCTATCCCCACCTGCAGTGAGGAAGCTTCACTAATGGTGAAGCAGGGCCGCTGGTATCTCTCTGTCTCCTTTCCTCTCTATCTCCCCCTCTCCTCTCAATTTCACTCTGTCTCTATCCAATAATAAATAGATAGTATTTTTAAAAATTGAATACATTTTGAGAAAAATTTAGTAAGCACTAATACTGTCTATGTAATATAAGTCTTAAAGAGTAAATAAATCTCTAAAGCAAATGAGTATGTTCTTATGAATTTTTCTCTCAACTGTAGAAAACTAGCAGATAGGGATCCTGGTCAAGGCATTAATAAGAGCCTAGCAACCTTCAACATACCTCCTAAGGGAAGCTGTAATAATCTCTTAGAGAAGTTTTGATTAGTTTTCTAGAATAAAGTTTATAATTATCAGTTGATTCAATTGACCCTAAATAATTTATTATTACTGTCCTGTTCAGTGCAACAAACATAGTAGTGATTTTTTTAATTCCTTCAATTTTATCTTACATCAGTTTTCCCCTAGTTTCCAGATGCGTCTAAAGAAGCCATCCTTACTAAACTCCAAGGACAATACATAAAAGCCCTAAGGGAAGCCATGGCAATTAACTTTCTGACAATAGGGGCTTAAAACATCATATGGAGAAAGGTGAGTTTTTCAACAAATGATGTTGGGAAAAATGGGTTGAAACATTCAGAGGAATGAAACTGGACCACCACATATTGCTATACATGTAAGTCAACTCCAAATGGATATTAGACCAGAAACCATTAAATATATAGAATAAAGCATTGGTACAACACTTCACAATGCTTGCTTTGAAACTGCCTTTGAAGAATCAAGTTCTGCAGCAAGGAAAAGAAAAATAAAAACAAGCCAATTGGATTATATCAAATTATTCAATAAAAACACCTCTGTACAATTGGGAGTCGGGTGGTAACACAGTGGGTTAAGCACAGGTGGTACAAAGCACAAGGACTGGCATAAGGATCCCGGTTCGAGTCCCTGGCTCCCCACCTGCAGAGGAGTTGCTTCACATGCAGTGAAGCAGGTCTGCAGGTGTCTCTCTTTCTCTCCCCCTCTGTCTTCCCCTCCTCTCTCCATTTCTCTCTGCCCTATCCAACAATGATAATATCAATAATAAGCACAACAATAAAAAACAAGGGCAACAAAAGGAAATAAATAAATATTTTAAAATATTTTTTAAAAAACCCTCTGTACAGCAAAGGGAATCAACTTAGGTCATGCCACCTTTTAGACACCAGGCTGCAGATGGTACCATGACTCCACCCCAACTACTCTGGGCAGATGGCTTCACCAATGTTCCTGGACTCTCACATCTCCAGAGCTCTGGTCCACTAAGGAAAGATAGAAACAGGCTGGGGGTATGGATCAATCTGTCAGTGCCCATGCTCAGTGGAGAAGCAGCTACTGAAGCCAGAACTCCTACCTTCTGCTCCCCATAAACAACCTTGATCCATATTCCCAGAGGGGGAGACATGATAGGATGAAGATAAGGGGATTCTGCACTCCAGCTCTATCAGCACTCAGCAAGAGAGAAGGAAAAGGAGAGGGACATATGGAGGTAGCTACAGTGTTATGAGTGCTTAACAGGAAAGAGAGGATGGAATCAGAAAAAGAAGGGGCAACTATGTATAAATGTGGACAGATAGTTGTAGAGAAGATGGTTGGCCCATGTCTAAAACTTTAGGGAACTGAGGTGGATTGCAGTGGGGAGAGTGAAGATTCAGAACTCTGGAGGTGGGAAGGGTGTGGATTCAAATCCCTGTCGACATGTAATTCTGTAATATAAAAATACAGGAGGTCAGGAGGTAGCGCAGCGGGTTAAACGCACATGGCACACCCGCACAAGGATCCCAGTTTGAGCCCCTGGCTCCCAACCTGCAGGGTGGTTGTTTCACAGGTGGTGAAGCAGGTCTGCAGGTGTCTATCTTCTCTCCCCCTCTCTGTCTTCCCCTCCTCTCTCCACTTCTCTCTGTCCTATCCAACAACATCAATAACAACAATAACCACAACAATGATAAAACAAGGGCAACAAAAGGGGGAAAATAGCCTCCAGGAACAGTGGATTCATGGTGCAGGCACCAAGCTTCAGCAAGAATCCTGGAGCCAAAAAAATAATAAATAAATAAATAAATAACTTAAAGGTAGTAATTTAGAAGTAAGGCAAGAAAAAATAAAGTAGAAATATCCCTTAGTTTACCTGAATAATTTTTAAATTCCATACTTTGAATTATTACTACTAATAATTAATGTAATTAATTTAAGTGGCTCGGGACATGGGTGCTTGGTGGTGGGAGTGGTGTATATCTAGCACAGGAAGAAACGAAACTGGGCCCATGTGTCAGCAACTATCCTGGAAACCATTATTTCCACAATAAAATAATTTGGGGGCAAAAACATGGAAAATAAAGCTTCTCAGAGGAAATAAATCTACAGGATTCTAGCAAACACCCGTTTGAACTTAACTGTAGCTTGTTAGCATTGCAACTACATTTAATGGTATCAGATTTATAAGAATTTCTATTGGCAAATATTGGAAAATATGCTAAAATTATATTTTGGCAATGATATAGTTTATATTAATGATAGGCTAGGGTAGAAATTAAAATGAGGTAAAATTGTATAGCAGCACATGGCTCTAGTCAGCTCTCATTGTTTCCTCTTCCATAGAGTTCATAGTTCTTACATTTAAACAGTAAAACTGAAAATTAATCTTATCAAAGTTCTGAAATTAGAAAGGATAGAAGTAAAACAAATTCATTCGAGAAGCATATTTTGTGTCTTTAATTTTCAGTTAGGTTTCCTGAATGAATATCAGAATGAATTTGCTAACTGTGTACTATAAATAGAAAAGTGTACTCTGAATGTGTTAAAAATTTTTACCAGTGTTATAGATATTTGCTCTCTTGTAGCAAGGACCAGCTTAAGGAACTGCTTAAAACAGATTCTAGGAAGAGCAATGAAGATAGGTTATATCAGGCTATTTGAAATTAGCCCCATTAAAGATTATGAAAAAAAATACATTGGGGGCTGGATGGTAGCACAGCAGGTTAAGCACAGGTGGCACAAAGCGCAAGGGCCAAGGATCCTGGTTCGAGCCCCCAGCTCCCCACCTGTAGGGGGTCGCTTCGCAAGCGGTGAAGCAGGTCTGCAGGTGTCTATCTTTCTCTCCTCTCTGTCTTCCCCTCCTCTCTTGATTTCTCTCTGTCCTATCCAACAACAACAGCTATGACAACAATAACAAATACAGTAAGGGAAACAAAATGGAAAAAATGGTCTGCAGGAGCAGTGGATTCATAGTGCAGGCACCGAGCCACCACGATATCCCTGGAAGTAAAATATATATATATCATTTAAAAATATATAATATGCAACATTTAATATTAAAACCCAAACCCTCCAGTTGGCTAAGAATTCTTTAAGTACCAACCAAGGACTATGAATGAGTGCTATATTTATCAGTTAAATTATAAACTTTAAAAAATACTTAAGTTATATAGTATCAAGACCAGTACTTCTCAAAGTTGTAAAGGGCACAAAAAAAAAAAGAGTCTGAGAAAATGTCATAGCTCAGAGGAACACAAGGAGACATAACAATTAAATATAATATGATACCCTGAATGGAATCCTGGGACAGTAAAGGGACTTTAGGTAAGAACTAAGAATTTTGGAAAACAAAACTATAGTTTATAATAATAATAGTTAAGTTCGACAAATGTGTTATATCCATATAAGGTTTGAATAATAGAAAAAATTGGGTATGGGGTAAGTGGGAGCTCTACTGAATTCTTCTATAAATTTCACAGTATGCTAAGATATAAAGGTTATTGAAAAAGAAGTTGTCTTTTTGAAGTCATCTAAAATGATTCCATTAATGAGAAATTATTAACAGGAAGATTTAGCCCATCAGCTTGGATCAAGGGCACTCAGAAAACTCAAGGACTCCACATCTTATACGAATCCAGTGCAGAAAGCTCCAAATCCAGATGCTCAAAATCCCCTCAGAGAATTTCAATAGGAACAAGGAGTTATTAAGACAATAAATTCTTTCTCATCCCAAGCAACCCAACAGCTCTAATACAAATTCCGTGGTGTCTGTTCCTCTCTCCTTCTGTCTCTTTCTTTCTAGCTTTAAAAAAAGAAATAAAACTGAACCCAGAGTGCTCAAGTCCTAGCTATGACAATAATCAAGCAAACAAGTAAGTAAACACTATAGACATAAGATTTCAAAATCCGTGAACTCTCTATTTGCAGAATTGAAGTTGGCAGTTCCAGCAGGGAGGGATAAATCAATCTCAAGTGAGTAGCAATTTTTTCTTTAAAATTTTAATTATCTTTATTTATTTGATGGAGATAGCCAGAAATCAAGAGGAAGGGGGATATAGAGAGGGAGAAAGAAAGAAATACACCTGCAGCACTGCTTTACCAGTCATGAAGCATTCCCCCTACAGGTGGGGACTAGGGACTTGAACCCAGGTCCTTATGCATCAAGAGTGCTGAACCAGGTGTGTCACCACCCAGTCCCGGTAGCATCTTTCAATTACTCCTAGATCAGGAATCACAACTCTTTGTGCCATTGCCTAATACCATCACTTCCACAAATAAAGAACAAACTTCAAATGAAACTCCTTCCTTCTACTTGCCTGAGTATTCTTTGAGCACCAAGAACTGTGAGGACTATACTTATCAGTCAGGTTATGAACTCTGAATAGTTCAAGACTTTTGTGGAGGTATGGCCATGGAGTAACAGGGACTAGAACAGATCTCCACCCAAACAACAAATATCTACAACTATTGAACTTAACAAAACTCACCAACTACTGCTGAGCCATCTGCAGAAGTACTGCAGCCTCAGCCACCAAGCTGCAGATGCTATTATGATTCCATGCTGACTTCCCTGGACAGAAGATCTTACATCTACTCCACTAGGGATAGATGGAGACAGACTGGGGCTGTGGATTGACCTGCCAGTGCCCATGTCCAGTGAAGAAGCAACTGCATGGGTCAGAGCTCTCACCTTCTGCATCTCATAGAGAATTTTGGTCCATACTCCCAGAGGGGGAGAAATGTTGGGAGAGAACACCATGCACCAAAATTAACTCAAAATGGATCAAATATTTGGATATTAGACCTGAAACTATAAAATACATGGACGAATATATTGGTGAAACATTCCAAGACTCTAACATTAAAGATACATTTGGAGACTTCACCCCATCCATGGACAAGGGAAACAAAACAAAAAAACTCAATAAATTGCACTATATCAAGTTGAAAATCTTCTACATATAAAAAGAAAATTCCATAAGGATAAACAGGAAACTCAGCAAATGGGAACAGATATTTGCACACTACACTTCAGGCAAGCAGTTAAATCAAACATCTTTAAATAACTCACACAGCTAAACAAAAAGAAAAAAGACTACACTTCAGGCAAGCAGTTAAATCAAACATCTTTAAAGAACTCACACAGCTAAACAAAAAGAAAAAAGAAAAACCCAATTAAAAAGTAGGCAGAAGATATGAATAGACAGTTCTCTAAAAAAGAGTAGATACACATGGCCCACAGACATATACAGACATGCTCCAAATCACTCATCATCTGATGGTTGTGTGGATCAATATTGAGTCACTGACAAAATAAAAAAAATAGTTCATGGAAATACTAACTACAGTTAATTAGAAAAACACAAATTTGGGGGGACTGCTGGAGGCTGGGCTATGGAGCAGCAGTAGCTGTGTTTCTTTCCTCTCCTCTCCTGGGTCAACTAGGAATAAGAAAGGAGATCACTTGAGACTGAAACAAGACAGGACTAGAACAACTTAAGGAACCCACCAAACCACTGGTGAGTGCAAACACATGTGGTGCATGACAGAGAGGAGCCTAGGGAGAAATTAAGTGGATGGTAACAGTCCGGCAGTTTACCAGTTGAGCCACCACCTCCAGTCTGTTTCACCAACAAAAAGACAGCTAAAGGGAGGAGAGGACTCCCCCAAGACTCACCAAATCCAACTGTGAGTCTCTATTGCTACAGCCCTCAGAATCTGGAGCAGCAGCGGGGAGGCCCTGTGCTGACAGCAGGAGACAGAGAACTAATGAGGAAACCCAGGAGAAGATCTATACATTGTTGGCCTAGTGGTGGGGCTGTGAGAGTCTCTTTGCATAACCACTGGGTTACCTCTGCCCCACCCTGCTTTATCTGTTGGCCAGGAGTGAGGAATTAAGCTGAGAAGCCTTCTTAGAGTTTAAAAGCCTTCAGGCTCCCATAGCCTACAGGGAAGAAAAAGAAAAAAAAAGGCTTTTAAGCCACTGAGCTCCAACTAAGGGATTAAAATAATATTGAAACAACTGTTAATTTCCACAACTGTGAACCCTTTAATTACGTTACTTAGACACAAGTCAATCCAGGAAAGGGTGATCAGTAATTTGAAAAGTACTGAGAGAGGGACCTCATAACATACTATATAAAATGGTTAAACCAACAAGAAGAAATATTGGAGAAATGAACCAGGACAAGAGTCCAGCTAAAAGCCCCCAAAAGGGGGAAGCACAAAAATAATGAGGTCAGCATCCAAACACTAGTTAAGGAAATAATCACAGGAGTGAACAAAGAGTTTGAAAGAATTGTCATCAGGAATGCAGAAACAACAAATGAGACCCTGGAAGAAGACACTAATCTTCTCAAGGTTATTAGAGAACTGAAAGCAGAAACAGCTGAGCTAAGAACACAACTAGATGAACAAGCTAAAACAGTATCAGAACAAGGTAAGAAAATAGATGAACTACAGAAAAGAGCACAGGGGAGAGAGAATAGAATCAATGAGGCTGAAGACAGAATTAGCAAGACTGAGGGTGAATTAGAGACAACTAAATAAAAGGAAGAGATCTCAAAAAGAGATTAAGAGATTCTGAAAACAACAACAGAGATCTATGGGATGACTTCAAAAGAAATAATATACGCATTATTGGCTTACCAGAGAAAAAAAGAGAGGGAGGGAAAGAAAGCATTCTTCAGGACATAATAGAAGAGAACTTTTCTAGTCTAGACAACATCAAAGACATAAAGGTTCAAGAAGCCCAAAGGTTCTCAAACAGAATTAACCCAGACGTAAAGAAACATCATATTTAGAATGGATAGGAATAAGGATAAAGAATGGATCCGGAAGGCTCCAAGAGAAAAACAAAGAGTCACCTACAGAGGAAAACCCATAAGATTAGAAGCAGACTTCTCCACACAAACACTACAGGCCAGAAGAGAATGGCAAGATATCTATCGAGTGCTCAATGAGAAAGTCTTTCAACCAAGACTACTGTATCCAGCTAGACTGTCATTCAGACTAGATGGAGGCATAAAATCCTTCATAGACAAGCAACAGTTTAAAGAATGAACTGTCAACAAGCCTGCCCTGAAAGGAGTTCTGAATGGACTCCTATGTTTATAGTCATGCCACCATAAATATGCCATATATGAGAAAATTCTAAAAATCTACAAGAATAGTGTTAACATATCTTCCGTCTTTGATATCAATAAATGACAATGGCCTGAGTTCACCTACTAAAAGGCACAGAGTAGGAAGATGGATCAGAAAACACAAACCAACAGTAGGCTGTCTACAGGAAACCCATATAACTCAACAAGACAAACACAGACTCAAAGTGAAAGGATGGAAAACTATCATACAAGCCAATTGCCCACAAAAAAGGGCATGAACAGCTATTCTCATATCTGACATGGTAGAGTTTAAAATAAATAAAATTGGTGCGAGGGGAAGATGGCGGACTGAGAAGCTGTAGCAGCGTGTGCTCTGATCACATCTGGAAATGGTAGGATTTTCTGCCTTTAGCAGGCCAGTCAATAATTATAGTCACCAAAGAGGTGACTATAATTTAATTTGGGTTAAGAATTAGAGTAAAGGTGGCACGGACTAGCGGGCAGGCTGCTCCAGACTTCCCAGGCGGCGGCGGGCAAGGTGGGTGTGCTGGGCATTGTCCTCCGCCCGGGAAGGCGGCTCCTCCGCCAGTTGCAGAGCGCTGCTGGGTGGCCGGCAGAGGACCTGGAGGGAGCACTGTAGCTCGGGGGCTTTCTCTTGGGAGTCTCCTCAGGGACCACCGGGACCCTGAGGGCGGATCCAAAGACTTCTTAAGTATAGCTCTCATTGGATCAAAGGACTTGGAGCTAGTTTTCATTTTCGAGAAATCCTTTAAAAAAGTCTGGAGGGGGGGGTTTCCCGGAATATGGCGGACTGAGAGGCTGCTAGCCGCTGAGCTCCGAACACATCCTCTGGAAACAATAGGATTTTCTGCCTTTAGCAGGCCAGCCAATAAGGTGTCATAGCGGTGACAAGGAGATGACTATAACTTAATTTGGGTTAAGAATTAGAGTAGGGGAAAAATTCTTTTTTCTTCCTTTTAATTTTCAAGCATACCTCCTCCCCACCCCCCGCCATAAGCAGTCCCTGGGGACCAGCTCCTAGCAGGATACCCAACACCACCAAACAGGGTGCTTTTTTGAATTCACTGATACACATTTGGGAAGTTCCTTGCACTGCTCTTTAATTACAACTCTTTTTCTTATCTTCTCCCTTTTCTCTCTCTTGTCTCTATCTCTCTCTTTTTTTTTTAATCGTGTCATACGCTTCTTCCTTCTTCTTTGCCTTTCTTAATTTGTGAATTACTTTGGGGAAGAAATCTGACTCAGAGCGGACTCTCTATGTGTGTATCTCTGCTCTAGTTCCCTTTCCCCTCTTGTTACCCCTAGAATATACGGTGGATAGTAGATTTGCATAACTGTCTATTCTTGCTATCCTCTCTTTCTTTTCTCTTTCTTCACTGGGATTTGGTTACTATTTTTTCACAGACTGGAGAAATTGTTTGGCTAACTGGTAACGATAAACTACTTCAACTTACTTCATTTGCTACTGTAATTCCGGAGGTTGGTGAGTGCAATTGTCATAAAGGTATTTAGTACAGTGTTACTTGTACTCAAGACACAACAACTGAGGAACAACAGAGCATAAAAAAAGAAAGAAACACATAAATTAAAAAAATGGGTAGATCAAAAACAAATAAAACTGCTACTCCAATGAATGAAGACAAGAGCCCAGAAGAAGCTACAAATCAGCCAGAAGTAACCATAGATAAGAAAAGTATGCAAGCAATAATAAACTTATTAATCACAGAAATGAAAACAACATTAGAGGAAAAGAATGGCAGTATTAGGGAAACAACAGTTGAGACTCCCAAGGAAAATACTGATTATCTTGAGGCAATTAGAGAACTGAAAGCTGAAATAGCTGTAATAAAGAAAGAAGCTGAGGCAAGGGAAAGCAGACTAACAGAAGCAGAAAACAGAATTAGTCAGAGGATGAGTTAGAGAAAACAAAGAAAGAGGTGGAAGAGCTTAAAAAGAGATTGAGAGACACTGAAAACAACAACAGAGACATATCGGATGATCTCAAAAGAAGTAACATTCGTATAATTGGCTTGCCAGAGGAAGAAAGAGAGGAAGGGGAAGCAAACATTCTAGAGGAAATAATACAAGAAAACTTCCCAGACCTGAATAACAGAAAGGATATCAAGGTTCAAGAGGCCCAGAGAGTACCAAACAGAATCAACCCAGACCTGAAGGCACCAAGACACATCATAGTCACAATGAGAAGAAGTAAGGATAAAGAAAGGATCCTAAAGGCTGCAAGAGAGAAACAAAAAGTCACATACAAGGGAAAACCCATAAGATTATCTGCAGACTTCTCCACTCAAACTCTAAAAGCCAGAAGGGAGTGGCAAGATATCTATCGAGCCCTGAATGAAAAAGGGTTTCAACCAAGGATAATATATCCTGCTAGACTTTCATTCAAACTAGATGGAGGGATCAAAACCTTCTTAGATAAACAACAGTTAAAGGAGGCAACCATCACCAAGCCGGCCCTGAAAGAGGTACTAAAAGACCTCTTATAAACAAAAACATCACTATAATACTTGCAATATATCAGAGCAAACAAATTTTTTTTTGAACAATGGCACTAAAATACATTAAATCCATAATATCAATAAATGTCAATGGCTTAACTCACCCATCAAAAGGCACAGGGTGGGGGGATGGATCAGAAAACATAACCCAACCATATGCTGCTTGCAAGAATCCCATCTGTCACAACAAGATAAACACAGACTTAAAGTGAAAGGATGGAAAACTATCATACAGGCTAACGGACCACAAAAAAGTGCAGGAACAGCCATTCTCATCTCAGATATGATAGATTTTAAATTAAATAAAGTAATAAAAGATAGGCAAGGACATTACATAATGATTAGAGGATCAATCAGCCAAGAAGACTTAACAATTATTAACATCTATGCACCCAACGAGGGACCATCTAAATACATTAAGCATCTACTGAAAGAATTTCAAAAATACATCAATAGTAATACAATAATAGTGGGAGATTTCAATACCCCACTCTCACACTTAGACAGATCAACAAAGCTGAGAACCAATAAAGAAACAAGAGAATTGAATGAAGAGATTGACACACTAGACCTCTTGGACATTTTCAGACTCCTCCACCCCAAAAAAACTGGAATACACCTTCCTTTCAAATCCACATAACGCATACTCAAGGATAGACCACATGTTAGGCCACAAAGACAGCATCAATAAATTCAAGAGCATAGAAATAATCCCAAGTATCTTCTCAGACCACAGTGGAGTAAAACTAACTTTTAACAACAAACGGAAAATTATTAAAAGACACAGAATTTGGAAACTAAACAACATGCTCCTTAAGAACCACTGTGTCAGAGACTCACTCAAACAGGAAATTCAAGTGTTCCTGGAAACTAATGAAAATGAAGACACAACCTATCCAAATATTTGGGACACAGCTAAAGCAGTACTGAGAGGGAAACTTATAGCCATACAATCACATATTAAACACCAAGAAGAAGCTCAAATGAACGACCTTACTGCACACCTCAAGGACTTAGAGGAAGAGGAACAAAGGAACCCTAAAGCAACCAGAAGGACAGAAATCACTAAAGTTCGAGCAGAAATAAACAACATCGAAAATAAAAGAACCATACAAAAGATCAATGAAGCCAAATGTTGGTTCTTTGGAAGATTAAACAAAATTGACAAACCCCTAGACAGACTCACCAAACAAAAAAGAGAGAAGACTCAAATTAATAGAATTGTAAACGATGCAGGAGATATCACAACTGACACCACAGAAATCCAGAGAATCCTGCGAAACTTCTATAAAGAACTATATGCCACCAAGCTAGAGAATCTGGAAGAAATGGAACAATTCCTAGAAACCTATGCACTTCCAAAACTGAACCAAGAAGAACTACAAAATCTAAATGCACCAATCACAGACAAAGAAATTGAAACTGTTATTAAGAATCTCCTCAACAACAAAAGTCCTGGACCAGATGGCTTCACAAACGAATTCTACAAAACTTTCAGGAAACAGTTAATACCCATACTTCTTAAGCTATTCCATAAGATTGAAGAAACAAGAATACTCCCTTCCACCTTCTATGAAGCCAAAATCACCCTTATACCAAAAGCTGATAGGGACAGAACAAAAAAGGAAAATTACAGACCAATATCTCTGATGAACATAGATGCCAAAATATTAAACAAGATCTTGGCCAACTGGATACAGCAACACATCAAAAACATTGTTCATCATGACCAAGTGGGATTCATCCCAGGAATGCAAGGCTGGTTCAACATCCATAAGTCAATCAATGTCATTCACCACATCAATAAAAGCAAAGCCAAAAACCACATGCATCTCAATAGATGCAGAGAAAGCCTTTGACAAAATCCAACACCCGTTCATGCTCAAAACTCTACAAAAAATGGGAATAGATGGGAAATTCCTCAAGATAGTGGAGTCTATATATAGCAAACCTACAGCCAACATCATACTCAATGGACAGAAGCTGAAAGCATTCCCCCTCAGATCAGGGACTAGACAGGGCTGTCCACTGTCACCGTTACTCTTCAACATAGTATTGGAAGTTCTTGCCATAGCAATCAGGCAAGAGAAAGAAATCAAAGGAATACAGATTGGAAGGGAAGAACTCAAGTTCTCACTATTTGCAGATGATATGATAGTATACATAGAAAGACCTAAAGAATCCAGTAGAAAATTACTGGAAGTTATTAGGCAATATAGCAAGGTATCAGGCTACAAAATCAATGTACAAAAATCAGTGGCATTTCTTTATGCAAACACTAAATCTGAAGAAGAAGACATCCAGAAATCACTCCCCTTTACTGTTTCAGCAAAATCAATCAAATACCTAGGAATAAAGTTGACCAAAGAAGTGAAAGACTTCTATGCTGAAAACTATGAGTCGCTACTCAAGGAAATAGAAACTGATACCAAGAAAGGAAAAATATCCCATGCTCATGGATTGGAAGAATAAATATCATCAAAATGAATATTCTCCCCAGAGCCATATACAAATTTAATGCACTACCCATCAAAGTTCCACCAAGCTTCTTTAAGAGAATAGAACAAACACTACAATCATTTATCTGGAACCTGAAAACACCTAGAATTGCCAAAACCATCTTAAGGAAAAGAAACAGAAATGGAGGCATCACACTCCCAGACCTTAAACTATATTATAAAGCCATCATCATCAAAACAGCATGGTACTGGAACAAAAATAGGCACACAGACCAGTGGAACAGAATTGAAAGCCCAGAAGTAAATCCCAACACCTATGGGCATCTAATCTTTCATAAGGGGGACTAAAGGATTAAATGGAAAAAGGAGGCTCTCTTCAATAAATGGTGCTGGGAAAACTGGGTTGAAACATGCAGAAGAATGAAATTGAACCACTTTATCTCACCAGAAACAAAAATCAACTCCAAATGGATCAAAGACCTAGATGTCAGACCAGAAACAATCAAATACTTAGAGGAAAACATCGGTAAAACACTTTCCCACCTATACCTCAAGGACATCTTTGATGAATCAAACCCAATTGCAAGGAAGTCTAATGCAGAAACAAACCAATGGGACTACATCAAATTGAAAAGCTTCTGCACATCCAAAGAAACTATTAAACAAACAAAGAGACCCCTCACAGAATGGGAGAAGATCGTCACATGCCAGACATCACACAAGAAACTAATCACCAAAATATATAAAGAGCTCAGCAAACTTAGCACCAAAAAAGCAAATGACCCCATCCAAAAATGGGCAGAGGATATGAACAAAACATTCACCTCAGAGGAGATACAAAAGGCTAACAAACATAAGAAAAACTGCTCTAGGTCACTGATTGTCAGAGAAATGCAAATTAAGACAACACTAAGATACCACCTCACTCCTGTAAGAATGGCATACATCAAAAAGGACAGCAGCAACAAATGCTGGAGAGGTTGTGGGGACAGAGGAACCCTTTTACATTGCTGATGTGAATGTAAATTGGTACAGCTTCTGTGGAGAGCAGTCTGGGAAACGTTCAGAAGGCTAGACGTGGACCTTCCATATGATCCAGTAATTCCTCTCCTGGGGTAATACCCCAAGGACTCCATAACACCCAACCAAAAAGAGGTGTGTACTCCTATGTTCATAGCAGCACAATTCATAATAGCTAAAACCTGGAAGCAACCCAGGTGCCCAACAACAGATGAGTGGCTGAGAAAGCTGTGGTATATATACACAATGGAATACTATGCAGCTATCAAGAACAATGAACCCACCTTCTCTGACCCATCTTGGACAGAGCTAGAAGGAATTATGTTAAGTGAACTAAGTCAGAAAGATAAAGATGAGTATGGGATGATCCCTCTCATCAACAGAAGTTGATTAAGAAGATCTGAAAGGGAAACTAAAAGCATGACCTGTTCAAATTGTAAGTAGGGCACCAAAGTAAAAACCCAGTGGTGAGGGGTAGACATGCAGCTTCTTGGGCCAGTGGGGGGTGGGAGTGGGCGGGAGGGATGGGTCACAGTCCTTTGGTGGTGGGAATTGTGTTTATGTACACTCCTAGCAAAATGTAGACATATAAATCAGTAGTTAATTAATATGAGAGGGGTGTTGTTAAAATTTCGGAGGCTTTTGCCGGGCGGGCTAGCTTCACGGGCGGGTAACAGAGACGCGGAGACAACGGCTGGGCAGGGAAGCTGTTTTTCTTTATTCAGGAACCACGATTCATAAACTAAGACAAACTAATCACCAAACAGAACTCTGCTGTCTCTTTGCGGCGGCGCAAGCACTCTCTCTTTTTCTCTCGAACTCAGGAACCCTCTCCCTTACTCTCGAACTCATGAACTCAGGAACTCTCGAACTCAGGAACTCTGTCACTCTCTCACTCTGGAACTCTCAGACTCAGGAACCCTCCTTCGGGGTTCCTTCGGGCGGGGCCAAGCAGGCCCGCGAAATTAACAGGACTGATCCAATTCTCTTGGCGGGGGGAGGGCTAGGACAAACCAATGTAAAGCATATGACAGAGGGGGAAAATCAATTGTATGTCTCAAAGTTTCTCAAAACACAAACTGAATCTTTTTAATATATAGGCTGTGTATTTGATATGCGGACTCTCTCAAAAGCCTAGACCAAGTAGATTAGAAGCATCCAATAGCAGAGCTATATACAAGATACTGGATACTGTACAGCAAACCATAACAAAAGGACTTTTCAACAAATAATGTGATGATAACATTAACTATCGATTGTCTTTTTGAACCCTAAGACAGCAGGAACCTCACATCTCCACTATAGAGCCCCTACTTCCCCCAGTCCTGGAACCCTTGGATAGGGCCCACTTTCCCGTATGCATCTCCCAATCCAAACCAAATAATATTGCACCCACTGATCACAACCTAACCAACGCAACGATTGCCACTTTCAACATGCTTCACCTCAGACTGTGTCCAGAGACTTCACGTGTGGAATGACAACCCTTCAGCTTCATTATTCGGGTGAGACCTTTCCTTTTATAGTACACTCTAATTTCATCTCAGCTAGTTCACTTTCTAACAAAGTCCCATAACCTAGATATACACCAGTTTCTGTGAGAGAGAGCTTATGTGCACACGTATCCATAAACTACTGCAAAATATATACCTGAAAGCAGTAGTACACTAGAGTTTGCAGTGAGTACCTCTCTAACACTTATTCTCCACTATTCCAAGCTTGGGATCCATGATTGCTCAACAAATTGTTTGGCTTCATATGTTAACTCTCTTTTCAATCACCAGGTCCCAGATGCCACCAGGATGCTGGCCAGGCTTCCCTGGATTGAAGACCCCACCAATGTGTCCTGGAGCTCAGCTTCCCCAGAGACACATCTTACTAGGGAAAGAGAGAGGCAGACTGGGAGTATGGACCGACCAGTCAACGCCCATGTTCAGCGGGGAAGCAATTATAGAAGCCAGACCTTCTACCTTCTGCAACCCTCAACGACCCTGGGTCCATGCTCCCAGAGGGCTAGAGAATGGGAAAGCTATCAGGGGAGGGGGTGGGTTATGGAGATTGGGTGGTGGGAATTGTGTGGAGTTGTACCCCTCCTACCTTATGTTTTTGTTCATTAATCCTTTCTTAAATAAAAATTTTTTTAAAATAAATAAATAAATAAAATTTAAAAAGCTAGAGATGGACACTACTTAAAGCTCAGTGGATCAATCATGAGGACCTAACTATTAATATCTATGCACCCAATGAGAAGCCATCTAAATACATCAAACATTTACTCAAAGAGCTACAGCAATATCTTAACAGCAATACAATAATAGTAGGATACTTCAACACCCCACTCTCTCAACTTGACAGATCATCCGATAAACTAGAACTATTGGACATTTTCAGAGTCATTCATCCCAAGAAACTGGAATACACATTGTACTCAAGTAAAACATGCATCATTCTCAAGGATAGACCAGGGAGTCAGGCGGTAGCAGCAGATTAAGTACACATGGCGCGAAGCGCAAGAACCAGCATAAGGAACACAGTTCGAGCACCTGTAGGGGAGTCACTTCACAAGCGGTGAAGCAGGTCTTCAGGTGTCCATCTTTTTTTCCTCCTCTCTCTCTTCCCCTCCTCTCTCCATTTCTCTCTGTCCTATCCAACAATGATATCAGTATCATCTACAATAATACAACAACAAAGGCAACAAAAAGGAATAAATAAATAAATAATTTTAAAAAGGATAGAGCATATATCAGGCCACAAAGACAGCATCAGCAAATTCAAAAGCATTGACATCATCCCAAGAATCTTCTCAGACCACAGTGGAAATAACTAACACTTAACAATCAACCAAAGATTAGTAATAGCCCCAAAATGTGGAAGCTCAACAGTATACTACATAACAATTACTGGGTCAAAGAGGAAATTAAGGAAGAAATCAAAATGTTTCAAGAGTTCAGTGAAAATGAAGACACAAGCTATCAAAATATTTGGGACACAGCTAAGGCAGTACTGAGAGAGAAGTCTATAGTCACACAAGCACACATTAGGAAATAAGAAAAAGCACAAATAAAAAGCCCGATTGCACATCTTAAAGACCTAGAAGAAGAAGAACAAAGGAACTCTAAAGCAACCAGAAGGACAGAAATCACTAAAGTTAGGGCAGAAATCAATAACATTGAAAATAAGAAAACCATACAAAAGATCAACGAAAGTAAATATTGGTTCTTCGAAAGAGTGAACGTAATCAACAAACCTTATCCGGACTCACAAAGCAAAAAAGGGAGAAGACCCAAATAAGCTTTTGGAAATCATCAGGCAATACAGTAAGGTGTAACGCTACAAAATTAACAAAAAAAGTCAGTGGTATTCCTCTATGCAAACACTAAGTAAGAAGAAGTTGAAATCCAGAAATCAATTCCTGTTAGTATAGCAACAAAAAACAATTAAATATATAGGAATAAACCTAACCAAAAAAGTGAAAGACTTGTATACTCAAAATTATGAGTCACTATTCAAGGAAATTGAAAAAGACACAAAGAAATGGAAAGATATTCCATGTTCATGGGTTGGAAGAATTAACATCATCAAAATGAATATACTACCCAGAGCCATCTACAAATTTAATGCTATCCCCATCAAGATCCCAACCACATTTTTAGGAGAATAGAACAAATGCTACAAATGTTTATCTGGAACCAGAAAGACCTAGAATTGACAAAACAATCTCGAGAAGAATGAACAGAACTGGAGGCATCACTCTCCCAGATCTCAAATTGTATTATAGAACCATTGTAATCAAAACTGCTTGGTACTGGAACATAAATAGACACACTGACCAGTGGAATAGAATTGAGAGCCCAGAAGTAAGCACCCACACCTATGGACATTAATTTTTGACACAGAGGCCCAGACTATTAAATGGAGAAAGCAGAGTCTCTTCAAAAAATGGTGTTGGAAAAAATGGGTTGAAACATGCAGAAGAATGAAACTGAACCACTATATTTCACGAAATACAAAAGTAATTTCCAGGTGGATTAAGGACTTGGATGTTAGACCAGAAACTGTCTGATACTTAGAGGAAAATATTGGCAGAAATCTTTTCTGCATAAATTTTAAAGACATCTTCAATTAAATGAATCCAATTACATAGAAGAGTAAGGCAAGCACAAACCTATGAAACTACATCAAATTAAAAAGCTTCTGAACAGTAAAAGAAACCACTACCCTAACCAAGATACCCCTAACAAAATGGGAGGTCTTTACATGCCATACATCAGACAAAAGGCTATTAACTCCGCCGATCACAACCTAAGCAACGCAACGATTACCACCTCAACATGCTTCACCTCAGACTGTATCCAGAGACTTCACGTGTGGAATGACAACCCTTCAACTTCATTACTCGGGTGAGACCTTTCCTTTTATAGTACACTCTAATTTCATCTCAGGTAGTTCACTTTCTAACAAAGTCCCATAATCTAGATATACACCAGTTTCTGTGAGAGAGAGCTTATGTGTACACGTATCCATAAACTACTGCAAAAAAATATACCTGAAAGCAGAAGTACACTAGAGTTTGCAGTGAGTACCTCCCTAACACTTCCTCTCCACTATTCCAAGCTTGGGATCCATGATTGCTCAACAAATTGTTTGGCTTCATATGTTAACTCTCTTTTCAACCACCAGGTTCCAGATGCCACCAGGATGCTGGCTAGGCTTCCCTGGATTGAAGACCCCACCAATGTGTCCTGGAGCTCAGCTTCCCCAGAGACACACCTTACTAGGGAAAGAGAGAGGCAGACTGGGAGTATGGACCGACCAGTCAACGCCCATGTTCAGAGGGGAAGCAATTACAGAAGCCAGACCTTCTACCTTCTGCAACCCTCAACGACCCTGGGTCCATGCTCCCAGAGGGCTAGAGAATGGGAAAGCTATCATGGGAGGGGGTGGGTTATGGGGATTGGGTGGTGGGAATTGTGTGGAGTTGTACCCCTCCTACCTTATGTTTTTGTTCATTAATCCTTTCTTAAATAAAAAATTTAAAAAAAGGCTATTAACTAAAATATATAAAGAGTTTTCCAAACTTAACAAGAAAATAAATAACCCCATCCAAAAATGGGGAGAAGACATGGACAGACTATTCACCACAGAAGAGATCCAAAAAGGCCGAGAAACACATGAAAAAAAGTCTCTGATTGTCAGAGAAATGCAAATAAAGACAACAATGAGATACCACTTCACTCCTGTGAGAATGTCATACATCAGAAAAGGTAACAGCAGCAAATGCTAGAGAGGTTGTGGGGTCAAAGGAACTCTACTGTACTGCTGGTGGGAATGTAAATTGGTCCAACCTCTGTGGAGAACAGTCTGGAGAACTCTCAGAAGCCTAGAAACAGACCTACCCTATAATCCTGCAATTCCTCTCCTGGGGATATATCTTAAGGAACCCAACACACCCATCCAAAAAGATCTGTATACACACTTGTTCTTAACAGCACAATTTGTAATATCCAAAACCTGGAAGCAACCCAGGTGTCCAACAACAGATGAATGGCTGAGCAAGTGTGGTATATATACACAATGGAATACTACTCAGCTATAAAAAATGGTGACTTCACAGTTTTCAGCCAATCTTGGATGCACCTTGAAAATTTTATGCACCTTGAAAATTTTTAAGTGAAATAAGCCAGAAACAGAAGGATGAATATGGAATGATCTCATTCTCAGGCAGATGTTGAAAAACAAGATCAGAAGAGAAAACACAAGTAGAACGTGAACTGGAATTTGCATGCTGCACCAAAGTAAAAGACTCTGGGGTGGGTGAGCGGGAGAATACAAGTCCAATAAGGATGACAGAGGACCTAGTGGGGGTTGTACTGTTATATGGAAAACTGAGAAATGTTATTATACACATACAAACTATTATATTTACTGTTGAATATAAAACATTAATTCCCCAATAAAGAAATTAAAAAAAAAAGAAAGAGAAAAGGCTGCTGATTAGTGATGTCACAGCCTGATGCCAGAGAGACATTAATGGTAGAAGCCTGTGTGTGTTGGGGAGGGGAGACCCCACAAATTTCAAGTTAAAAATCTCTTGATTCTAAACAGTCATTCTCCCATTCAAATTATAAGTATTTTATGTTCATTTTTATCATTTTGTTGAGGGGGGGTTAATGGTATCCTAAAATAATAAATATTTATTAAGGAATTATTATGGGGGTTGGCGAGGTCGCTCATGAGGAAGGTAGGATGTTTGCCTTGTTATGTGCACGGTCCAGGTTCAAACCCTGGCACCAAATGATACCTACTATGGCATTCGAGGAAACTCCAGTGCTGTGCTCCCTCTCCTTCTCTATTGCTGTTCTTGTTGATAGGGCTTCATTCTCTGAGATAAGTTTTTCAGATAGAGACAGAGACAGATGGAGAGAGGAAATACACCACAAAAGTTCCCTCTGATGTTGCAGTAGGTGCTGGGCTCGAGTCTAGGTTGCATGCATGGCAGAGCAGGCGCCCGCCCCTCTAAATCTTTTTTTGCTGGCTCTTCTGTGTCTCTATCTCCATCTAAATGAAAACGTGGCCCAGGAGCAGTGAAATCACATATGTGCAAGGCCCTAGTTTCTCCAAAAACAAAAAACCAAAGAAACAAACAAAAACTTACGAACCAGATACTAGTATGATAAAAAAAAATTGGCATAGGACAACACTCTGAAATGATGAAAAGAGTTTAGATGAATATCAAGCCAACAAATATAAATGCGGGGCGGGGGTGGGAGAAGGCGGTGGCGCTCCGTGTTAAGCGTACATAGTATGAAGCACAAGGACTCGCACAAGGATTCAGGTTCAATCCCCTGGTTCCCCACCTACAGAAGGCTCACTTCACAAGCAGTGAAGCAAGTCTGCCGGTATCTAGCTTCCCTTCCTTTCTCAATTTCTGTCTTAGCAAAAAAAAAAAAAAAAAATCGAGGGAAAATGGTCACAGAAGCAGTGGATTCGTAGTGCAGGTACCAAGCCCCAGCAATAACTCTGGAGAAAAATATATATATACACGTGAATGACGTTAATAGAATCTCATTAGGCAGAGAACATTCTTGATTTAACCTCGCACGCCCTCTAGTGGTCTCTTGGTTAAAATACAAAGCTTATATAACAACTGAGATACTTTTATTTGACAGTGAGCAGTAGGTCTCCTCTCAGACTACCTGAAATCTCCTTTCTTCTCTTTTGGTCCATAGTCTATTAAGCCAGTGCCATTGATTCATTCAACAACTAATTATTTTTTTAAGCTTTTTTTAAAATTTATTTTCCCTTTTGTTGCCCTTGTTGTCAACAACTATTTTCTTATGCACATACCCTGAGAAAGCATTAACTCATCTATCCAACTTATTACGATTATTCTGCATTTCCCAAACATTCTGACATTCAATTATTAAACAGATATTATCATGAGGGAAACTTCTCTTCAGTGCTGGAAATAATTCATTTTTCTCCTGTACATCACCTCTAACTTTTATGTTTGTTCATTTACCCAGCAAAATTACTAAGAAGGGACTGGGCAGGGTTCACCAGTCTGAGCATACATGTGACCATGCACAAAGAAGGAATCGGTTCAAGCCCTCATTCTCCATCTGCAAGGGTGAAGCTGCACAAGCAGTGGGTCTCTCTCCTTCCTCTTCCCTCTCAATTTCTCTATGCCCTATTAAATGAAATAATAAAACAAATAAATAAATGGAAAAATGGGGGTCAGGTGGTGGTACACCTGGTTAAACACACACATAATGGTGAGCAAGGACCTGAGTTCAAGCCCTGGTCCCCACCTGCAGGGAGACTGCTTCTCTAGTAATGAAGCAGGGCTGTTGCTGTCTCTCTGTCTCTTTTCCTCTCTATCTCCCCCTCACCTGTCAATTTCCCTCTGTCTCTATGGAATAATAAAAATTTTAAGAAATTAACACTAAGAAGTTACTATATGCCAGGTGGAGTTCTAGACGGTAGAGCTAAAATAATGAATAGATAAAAATATCTACCTCCTGGGAATCAGGCGTAGCACAGCAGGTAAAGCGCAGGTGGCGCAAAGTGCAAGGACCTGTGGAAGGATCCCGGTTCGAGCCCCCAGCTCCCCACTTGCAGGGGAGTTACTTCACAAGCGGTGAAACAGGTCTGCAGGAATCAATCGTTCTCTCCCCCTCTCTGTCTTCCCCTCCTCTCTCCATTTCTCTTTGTCCTATCCAACAGTGATGACATCAATAACAACAATATTGAATAAAAAAAAAACAAGGGCAAGAAAAAGGGGATAAATAAGTGAATAAAAATATATTGACCTCCTATGAAGTTTACATTCTCCTATATGTGTGTGACATGACATAGAATTAGAAATAGAATTAGAATATATATATAATAATATATGTTATAAATATATTATAAGTATATTTATAATATATATTATAAATTTATTATAAATATATAAGTATATTTATAATATATATTATAAATATATATATTTCCAGAGCACCACTCAGCTGTTGTCTATTGACAGTACTGGGGATTGACTCTGGGACCTCTGAAATGTAAATCCTGTGTGCCACTATTGTCCAAAGAAAAATCTTAACAATGGAATAGGAAAGGGTAATGTGAGATTTTTCTACAGTGCAAATTTAAAGCATGCCCAGGGAAAGCTTTACTAAGAAAAGGATAGGTAAGCAACAAATTGGCGGTGGGTGGGGCATTATCTAGGGAAAACATTTCAAGAAAAG
Organism: Erinaceus europaeus; assembly: GCF_950295315.1. Lineage (NCBI taxonomy): Eukaryota > Metazoa > Chordata > Mammalia > Eulipotyphla > Erinaceidae > Erinaceus > Erinaceus europaeus. The sequence continues at coordinate 74,346,042 of NC_080185.1, read as the reverse complement.
GAACTAGAAGGACAAAGACCTTGAAGTGTATATATGGTGTGATGTATGTAGCAATATATATCTGGTGTGTTTATGGACCAGGGCAAGTACTTCAGCTTTTGCTTTAAGTGAAATAGGAAGTTCATGTGGTGTTATAAGGAGAGAAGTGATGGGATCCAACTTTCTGTTTTAACAGGATCACTCTATTTGTTGTGTGTGGAGAACAAAGAGGGACCCACAGGGCAGGGTGGTGGTGCACCTGGTTGTGTGCACATGTTATAGTGCACAAGTGCACAGGTTTGAGCCCCCGATTCCCACCTGCAGAGGGAAAGCTTCATGAATGGTGAAACAGGACTGCAGGTATCTTTCTGTCTCTCTCCCTATTTCCCCATTCCTCTCAATTTCTGGCTGTCTCTATTCAATAAAAATAAAGAAAATAGACCACAGAATGTGAGCTCAGATCTAAAGGGATGCAGAGGTCACATAGGCTCCTAAGCTGAATATGGGCCCCAGATCACATCAAATCGACGGTATTTATAGTCAATAATATGTATACAACTTTCCTACAGTTGGAAGCTACTCTCTTCCCTGATCCAGCTTTGTGGTCCTTTTTCCAGCCATGACATCATCTCCCCAGACAATAACTTGGACCCACCTGTATATCAGATGTCAGACTCAGGGAAAGAAAACAACTAGTATAGTCACAGCCCCTTTGAAATATAACAAAAATAAGCCTACTAGCTATCTACAAAACAGAAGAACCCCCCCCCCCAACTCTTCATCTGAACTACTCCAGCCTTTAGGTTCATGATTAGTCAACAACTTGTTTGGCTTTATATGTTAACTCTTTTTTCAGTTACCAGGTTCCAGATGCTATATGATGCCAACCACACGTTCCTGGACAGACAACCCCACCAATGTGTCCTGGAGTCCCATTTCCCCAGAACCCCACCCCAGTAGGGAAAGAGAGAGACAGGCTGGGAGTATGGATCAACCTCTCAACACCCAGGTTCAGCGGGGAAGCAATTACAGAAGTCAGACCTTCCACCTTCTGCACCCCATAATGACCCTGGGTCCATACTCCCAGAGGGATAAAGAATAGGAAAACTATCAGGGGAGGGGATGGGATACGGAGTTCTGGTGGTGAGGATTGTGTGGAGTTGTACCCCTCTTATCCTATAGTTTTGTCAATGTTTCCTTTATATAAATAAAAATAAACATAATAATAAAAAATTAAAAAAGAAAAAACATTTATTAAAAAAAAGAGGGACACCCACACACACCTGGGGTGGAGAGACAACACAATGGTTATGCAAAATAACTTTCATGCCTTAGGCACTGAGGTCCCAGACTCAGTCCCTCAGTACCTCCATAAACCAGAGTTGAGCAGTGCATTGTCTTTTCCTCCTTAACCTCCCTCTTTTTCTACATCTCTCTCATTAAACACAAAGTACTTTAAAAAAAAAAGAATAAAAAACACTAGTTGTGAGATGGTTGAATATTCCAAGAGAGAGATGATGGTAGCTTGGGTTTCAGTTATAGTGCTAGGGATTATGAGAAGTGGTCAGATTCTGGAAATAACAGGGATTTTTACAGATTAAATGTGGAGTATGTAAAAGAATGGCAAGGATTCCAATACATTGAGCTTGAACAACTAGATGTAGAGAACTACCATATACAAGATGAAGATTAAGAGTTAGGTTCTGGACATACTAAATTTGGGGTTAAACTAGACACCCACAAACCTATCTATTCTCTAGCATCTCCTCTTACCTATCCATTTAGCCACCACTATTTCAATGTCACACATATTCTATTTATTTATTTTTAACTTTAGAGTTTTGTTGAGTCATAGTTTAGAGTATAGCTTTTTTTTTTTTTTTTTGCCTGCAGGGTTATTGCCGAGGCTCAGTGCCAGCACTATGAAACCACGGCTCCTGGTGGCCTTTTTTTTTTTTTTTTCCATTTTATTGGATAGGACGGAGAGAAATTGAGAGACGAGGGGGAGGTACAGAAGGAGAAAGAAAGATATAGACACCTGCTTCACAGTTTGTGGAGTGTCCTTCCTGCAGGTGGGGAGCCGGGGGCTCAAACCTGAATCTTTGCACGGGTCTTAGCACTTAGTACTATGTGCGCTTAAGTGGGTACACCACCACCCAGCCCTCATCTTTTTTTTTTTCTTACCACTCCTGTCACCAACGGTCTGTGTCCTTGTCCCTGCTCCTGTAGATAACCACTATAGTTCCCCCACATTTTAAGATATAGGTTGACTTTTTCTTTCACATTCAATTGACTGTATTTTACATGTGAGTGAAACCATTCTTTTTTATTATTATTATCTTTATTTATTGGATAGAAACAGCCAGAAATCGAGAGGGAAGGAGGAGATAGACAGAGAGACATCTGCAGCCCTGCTTCACCACTTGAAAAGCTTTCCCCCTGCAGGTGGGGGCCAGGGACTCGAACCTGGGTCCTTTCACACTGTAACATGTCGCTCAACCAGGTACGCCACCACCCGGCCCAGAGTGAAACCATTCTGTAGTTGTCCTTCACCACCTTACTTGCTTCACTAGGCATAATCTCCAATTCCATCCACTTTATCCCAAAGGACACACTATCACTTTTTTTTTTTGCTGAATAATACTCCATTGAGTAAATTTCCCTCAACTTTTTTTTTTATCCAGTAATCTGTTGAAGAACATTTTAGCTGTCTCCACGTTTTTGAGATTGTGAATAAAGCCACTATAAACATGGGGGTGCATATGTCCCTTAAAGTCAGTGTTATTATATCTTTTGGGTATATGCCTAGGAGTGTAATTGCTGGGCTATATGGCATTTCCATTTGTATTTGTCCAAGGATTCTCCATACTGTTCTCCATAATTTCTGCACCAATTTGCATTCCCACCAGCAGTGTTGTAGAGTTCCTCTCTCTCCACATCCTCTCCAACACTTATCTTCTCTTGTTTTATTGATGGAGTCCATTCTCACAGGTGTGCAGTGGTATCACAATGTGGTTTTGATTTGAATTTCTCTGGTGATGAGTGAATTGGAGCATGTCTGAGCCCTCTAGGTATAACAGCATAACATCTGTAAATCATAATTCAACTTCACCCTTTCCAGTCTGAATTCCTTTGGTATCTCCTTTTTGCATGATTGTCTGGGACTGTGTTAAACAGAAGAGGTTAGAGTAGAAGTCTTTGCCTAGTTTCCGATTTTAGGAAGAAAACTTTCAATTTTCCCCCATTATCCCTGGGTTTTTCATATATAGCTTTATTATGTTGAGGAATTTTCCTTATACCCAATTTCCTGGTTGATTTTTTGTCTGGATGATCTGTCTCTTACTGTGAGTGGTGTGTTAAGATCTCCTGGGAGAAGGGCGGTAGCACAGTGGGTTAAGCGCAGGTGGCACAAAGCACAAGGACCAGAGTAAGGATCCCAGTTCGAGCCCCCGGGTCCCCACCTGCAGGGGAGTTGCTTCACAGGCGGTGAAGCAGGTCTGCAGGTGTCTATCTTTCTCTCCCCTTCTCTGTCTTCCCTTCCTCTCTCCATTTCTCTCTGTTCTATCTAACAGCGATGACATCAAATACAACAACAAGGAAAATAAGGGCAACAAAAGGGAATAAATAAATGAATAATTAAAAAAAAATTTTTTGTCTTTTAAAAAAAAAGACCTCCTACTACTATTGTGTTCATGTCAATATCTCCCTTAAGTTCAGTGAGTATTTGCTTTATATATCTGGGTACACACGGGCCAGTCAGTGGCACGCCTGGTTAAGCTTTCCCATTACAGTGTGTCCAAGGACCTGGGTTCAAGCCCATGGTCCCCACCTGAAGGGGGAAGTTTCACGAGTGGTGAAGTAGGGCTGCAGCTGTCTCTATACTCTCTCCCTTTCTATCTCTCCTCCCTTCTCAATTTCTATCTCTATCAAATTAATAAAAATATTAAAAATATATATTTGGGCGCACTTAAATTTAGATCATATATATTTATAATGGTTATGTCTTCTTGTTGGATTTATCCTTTGAGTAGTATGTAGTCTCTCTCTCTCTCTTTTACCTCCACAGTTATTGTTGGGGTTTGGTGCCTACACTATGAATCCATTGTTCCTGGTGGCAATTTTTTTCCATTTTTATTGAACAGGACAGAGATAAATTGAAAGAGGAGGGGGAGGTAGAGGAGAAAGAAAGATAGACACGTGAAGACTTGCTTCACTGCTTGTGAAGCAACCCTCCTACAGGTGGGGAGCCATGGGCTTACACCAGGATCCTTGCACAGGTCTTTGCACTCTGTACTATGTGCACTTGGTGTTCTACTGCCTGACTCCCTATCTCTAATTTCTTTACCAGAAAATGCATTTTATCTGAGAACAGAACTGTTATTCCAACCCTTTTTTTAAGCATTATTGGCTTGGAACATCTTGCTCCATCCTCTTACATTAAGCTCCCATTTATCTTTTCTTTGAATGTGTGTTTCCTGAACACATAATAGATAGATCATGTTCTTTAATACATTTAGCTGCTCCAAGTCTTTTAACAGGTGAATTTAGGCTATACACACTTCAAGTGATTATATATATATATATATATATATATATACACACACACACACACACACACATATATTTATTATATTCACTCCGGTTTTTCTTTTAAGGTTATTTTAGGTTGTTGATTCTTTTCCCATTTGCTTCTTTCTGTCATTTTGTGTGGATGGGTTTGGGTTTGTATGGCTATTTCCTCACTAATTTTGTTATTCTCTGGTCCTTGTTTTGTATTGTAGTTACTGTAAGTACAATAAGTAACATTGTATATCTTTAAAAGACTTTAAAATCTTGGACTAACTAGTATTTGATAGTACTGCTCTTTCTATTAATCCTCTTTCCTATTTTGTTGCTCTTTCTTATTTCTGTTGTGTTCTTAGTTCTATTCTACTGCTTTTCAACTCACTTAGAATGTGTATTGTTTCTTCTTTTCCCATGGGACTCCTTTCAGCAATTCCTGTAAGATGGGGACAAATTCTTTTAGCTTTTGAATATCTGAAAAGACATTTATTTCTCCTCCCTATTTGAAGGACAACATAGTTGCATAGTTTGCAATTCTTAACTTTTAGTGTTTTAAATATGTCATTCCACTCTCTCCTTGCCTTTAGGGTCTTTGAAGAGGAATCTGTTGAGAGCGTGATAACTTTACATTTATTTGTATGTCACTTATTTCTTTTCCCTAGCCTTCAATTTTTATAGTTTCACTATGATATGTCTTAGTGTTGGTCTTTTTGTATTTGGGTATATGGTCTGCTTGCAGGAAGTTTATGTTCTGAGGATTGCCTAGTTGAAGGAAACCCTCAGCTATAATTTCTCTGAATATAGCCTCTGTTCCCTTCACCTTGTCCTCTTCCTTAGTAATGCCTATCACTCTTACATTTAACCTTTTGGTGGAGTCCACCATTTCACAGAGGGTTGCTTTATTCTTTCTAAACCTTCTATCTCCAACATCTTTAAATTGAAAGAGTATCTTCTAGTTTAGGTATTCTTTCCTCTGCCTGAGTGAGTCTACTTCTGAAGTCTGATACTTGAGCTCGTACTGTGCTCAAAGTGTCTTTTACACCCTGCAATTCTACCTGAAGTTTTTCCTTCATGCTCCCTAACTGCCTGGTGAATCTGTTTGAAGTCCTTCTTTCATGTTTTCTACTTCCTTGGAGAACTCTGATTGGAGCTCTTCCTTTTTTCCACACATATTCTAATAACAACAATTTTGTGTGTCATTTCCATATCTTAGAAACAATATTGTCACCTACTTAAGAAAGAAAATGGGCATTTTTTCTTTGTTTTCAAGCCATTGTTTATTTGTGAATAACAGTGGTTTACAACATTATAAGATTACAGAGTATAGTTCCACACTGCACCCACCACCAAAATTTTGTGCCCCTCACCCTCCCAACAATAACCACCATAGTTATCACAAAGTCTGAGACAGTTTGAGAAACTGGATTTTTTTTACATTTCCTTTCTCCTTAGCCACAAAAGTAAAAAAAAAAAAATTCTCAAGTGTTACCCTTTCTGTTTACATCAGTGTCACTTCTTTTGTTCATTTTTTTTTTACTGAACTCAAACTTATACATGCTTTTCATTTATTTTTTTCTTTCAACTTATTATTTGTGATCAATAGTGGATATGAGAGGAGATAAAAGATGAAGAAAGGGAGTCGGGCTGTAGCACAGCGGGTTAAGCGCAGGTGGTGCAAAGCACAAGGACCGGCATAAGGATCCCGGTTCGAACCCCGGCTCCCCACCTGCGGGGGAGTCGCTTCACAGGCGGTGAAGCAGGTCTGCAGGTGTCTATCTTTCTCTTCTCCTCTCTGTCTTCCCCTCCTCTCTCCATTTCTCTCTGTCCTATCCAACAACAACAATAACTACAATAGTAAAACAACAAGGGCAACAAAAGGGAATAAATAAATAAAATAAATATTAAAAAAAAAAAGATGAAGAAAGTGACTATCAAGTTTCTGGTTTGCTTGAGTGGTGTTCCAAAGAAGATAGAAATTAACAGCAATAGCTAACTTACATTATGTGTTAAGCTTTATTACATACATTTTCCATATATCCCAACATTAAGTAGACAATATTATTGCTATGGTTATTTGTAGCTCGTTTACACATGGAAGTAGGCAGAGGTTCAACAACTTATTCAAGTTTGAGAAATAACTGCTTTGAGATTCAAATTAAGGTATATTGATACTTCAACCTGTGTCCTTAATACCTACTAGATAGACTAACTAGCAAACGGGAGTAGGTAAGGATGTGAGGTAGAGGCAATAAATGCCCAAGGAAACTGAATTCCTACATTTGGAAATGAGGTAGAAGCTGGATATACAGACAGATATGTGTGGTCAGTATTTAATATGGTGAAAACCATGGAAATAGATCAATTACTTAGGAAACCAGCAGATAATGGGGAGAAAAAGAACGAGCCCAGAATCCCAAGAAATATAAACTTGTATTGGGCAAGTATACAAAATTTCAATGAATCCAGCTTAAAAAGATAGATAATTGGCTGGGAGCTAGGATAAAGCTCTTATGAAGCCTTTATTTCATGTCACAGCATAGGGGAAAGCACCATAGGAGGTGGGCCAGTGCTGTGGTATTGGTCAGTCTCCTCTCTCTCTCTCTTTCTCTCTCTCCCCACTACCTCCCTCTTGTTAAAATAAAAAGTATGATTAAGTCATTCCAAAATCAGTGGACATTTCATCCATCACTACAGAAATAGAGCAGTGATCAAGACTAGCCAGATAATGAAAATTGAAAGGGATCTTGAAATCCAAAGGAGCAGAAGTGTTTAAAGAAGAAAAGCGCTCTTGACAATGTCACATGATGTGAATTCAGTCCTTAGAGATACTGTATTGATGATCATATTTGGCAATTAATGTATTCATTAATGATCTTGGTAAGAGAACTTTCTGGAGAATAATGGGACTGCAAACTGTTGAGGGACAAGAGAGAACTGTTGAGGGACAAGAGATGAATAGAAAAAAATCCTTAATCTGTTCTAAAGTTTGAATCAGACAGAAAAGAAAGAGGAGGGAAGTGGCCAAAAAAAAAAAAAAAAAAGTTAAGAGAGTCAGATTTATTCTGTTTTAAGAGATTTAAGAACATTTGTAGGCAGAGAGAAATACTGAAAATGTCAGATGGATAACAAAGCAGAGTCTCAGAGAAGGCAGGTGGGAATCTGATGAATGGTTTGGGGAAGAGAACCACCTGTTCTAGAGTCAAAGAACTCCGGATGATTTTAATTTTGTAATATATATATGTATATGTTAATTTATTTTATTTTAAACACACAGAGAGAGAGAGAGAGAGAGAGAGAGAGAGAGAGAGAGAGAGATTGAGATTAGAGTGCACTGTTTAGCTCTGGTTTATGGTGGCACTGAGGATTGAATTTGGAACTTCAGAGCCTTAGGCATAAAAACATTTTGCATAACCATGATGCTATCTCCCTACCCCCTAAAATGTGCTCTTTCTTGAAAATTTATTTATTCATTTTTAAATATGTACTTGTTAATGAGAGAGAGAGAGATAGAGAGAGAGAGAGAGAAGAGAAAGGAGGAGGATGAGGAGCAAGAGGAGGAGGAACTAAAGCATTACTCCAGCACACATGATGTCAGGGATCAAACCTGGGACATTATGCTTGAAAGTCCAATACTTTATCCACTGCACCAACTTCTGGGCTACATAAAAATTTGATATCACAGTTAAATTGGACATCTAATTCACTTATATCTAATTTTTAACCTTTCCTATCTATTCTACCTACAAAATAGTTCTTTAATTCATTTCCTTTTCTATGCCCATACCCTCCTTTTGGATAGATTATTGCAGTAAGGTCCTAACAGATATCTCTATCAATAGTCTCCCTACCATCCTCTGATTCATCTGCTAACTACTGCTTAAGTCATATCCCTAAAATGGAAGAAGAGAAGGTGTCTCTCTGTCTCCTTCTCTCTGTGTCTCCCCCTCCCTTCTCAGTTTCTCTCTATATCTAATAAAGAAATAAATACATATGTAGAGAAAATACATCATGACTTTTTCTGACAAATATGATCATGTTATTACCTCCTAGCTAAAGATTCCTTCAGTGATTTCTCTACATCTAAAGCTAAGTTTCTTAAGCAGAGAGCCATACATAGGCTTAAGAGACCCTTACACTTCTTCAAATTATAAGGAAAATTCTACATATGCATATTTCTGAGGGAAAGTATATATAAGCATTATATTTTCAGAGGGTTCTATAACCAATATGGGCCATGAACCTCTGATCTGAAGAATCAAGTCCAAAACTACCAGGCTGTCAGAAAAGCCATGATATATTTTCTCTACATATGTATTTATTTTTATTTATTTATTTATTAGATACACAGAGACACTGAAGAGGGGGAGACACAGAGAGGAGACAGAGAGACACCTAAAACCTGTTTCACTACTTGTGAAGCTTTCCCTGTAAAGGTGGGGACCAGGGACTTGAACCCTTGTGCACTGTAGTACGTACACTTAACCAAGTGTGCCACTGCCTAGCACTTCTCTATGTCTTTTTATGCAAAAGTGCATCGTGAATTTTCCAATGACCCAATATTTAGTTTGGCATACAAGGACCCCTTATATTTCTCCCATCTTACCTCTAGCCATTTCTTATAAAAGCCCTTGGTTCTAGCTTTAATTATAGACCCTGAAGATCCCCTGGCATTTGTGCCTTCTAGCTTTAATTACAGACCCTGAAGATCCCCTGGCATTTGTGCCTTCGCATATGTTAATTCTGGAATGATCACAAGGTTGCATGTATGAGCAGTAAGTGGTAGAGCCTGGATTTATACCTAGGTTGTATTTCAAAATTCAGTCACTCTACAGAGGCTTGACTTTTTACGTAGTGACCTAGTATAAACACATATACATAAACTAGAAAAAGTCTCACGAAATCTACCTTTATAAAAAAAAAAGTGCTGTTTGCACTTCATGAAATTGATGCAGTATTCCATAAATGAGTTGCAATTCTCAGTTTGAAAAACACTACACTACATTTTTGCTGATATAAGGATTCCTCATTACTGAGACTATTATCTGAGCCCCAGCAGTACCAAGATTTTTCAGGTTTCCTAGGGATACACAGTCATTATAACATGAAAGCATCTGCCAATAAATTGGCCACTTCTACAGGTCTCCATTCAAACATACTACTCCTTCAAACATTACTACCTATCCACACATTTATTCAATCATTGTGCCTCTTGTGGATTGTGAGGCATATCTATAAGCGAGTCAATAGAAATCTATCACAAAATGAAATTAGACATCTTATAAAAGGATGCAGGATATCATATTAACATGTAAAATGGATTGATCAACCAGTTCACTACTGAAGAGAACCAAAACAAACATGGACAATCATTTTAAAACTAGCTCAAAGAAAAGTGACTTAAATACCAAATGATTAAGGAAAAGTCCTCAGGGAAAAATGTTGAAACTCCAGCAAACTTTGACAAAATCATTCCTCTTAATACAGTAAAAGTCATACAGGAAGTAAAATGTATACCTGAAGAAGTATGCCAGTTTGCTAGAAAAATAAAGCTCAAAACCAAAGCAAATTTGATACATTCTAAGAATCGCTTGGAAATGTAGACAGATAGTTGTAGAGATGACAGTTAACCCATGTCTACAACCTGAAGAGAACTGTTGTGGCTTGCAATGGAGGGATTGAGGATTCAGAACTCTCATGGTAGGAATGGTATGGAATTATACCCTGTTCCCTTGTTGACATGCAATTTTGTAAATCAATGTTAAATCACTAATAACATTTTTAAAAAGAATTTCTCAGCACTCAATTTTGTTACAAGAGACCAAATAAGCACATGTTAATAGTTTTTTTTTTATTCAGGTTACCACCCTAATCAAGTACTGTCTCCTTCACTATGCTAAAATTGCAGTCACTCTTTACTGTTAAGATTTACTTATCTATTTAATTTCTTATGAGCAAGATAATGAGAAGAGGGAGTGAAAAAAGAGGTCCTGACACTGCTCACCCCTTGCATATAGTGGTCTTCGGGCATGCAAACGGGTGCTCTAACAAGCTGAACTATCTCCAGGGCCCTCAGTGCCTCTTGTAAAAATAAACTAATTGGCCTTTGTCTGCTACTGTCGGCCTTCAAAGAATAACCTCCTTTTTTTTTTTTGTATCCACAGCACCTGGCACACATCTCATTTTGCTCTATTTGTCCTGACACTATGGTCACATTTAACTATTTGCAGTTTCCTGAATGTCCCATTCTTTCTTGCTGCCTTGCTTTTGCTATTTCCTCTGCTTGGAATGTTCAATTTCTGCTAATGGGAAGATAAATTCCCTCTCCTTCTTCGGTCTACCTATCTATCTTGTATACAACTCCAGCATATGCCAACCATATTTCATCCGTATTGTGATTGCCTTCCACCTAGGTCCAAGAAATTATTATTATAAGAGGTTTTTTAAAGAAAAGTAATAGGATCACATTAGAGAAAATATAGGGAAAACAACAAAGGAGAAGGAGGTGGAGAGAGAGATGAGAATGTGTATTATGGATAAATTATTATGTTGTTATCCTCACAAAGTCAATGGTGCCATTTGATGTCATTCCTAAGGGTTTTTTTTTCACATGTACATACTTTAGATGACTAATCAGAGTGAACATATGATGATAAGCTACCTACTATTTATAAACAAAACCAACATTATATGGTATGCATTTTTTGTAATACAGTCATTCTAACCACTATTTTAATGATGACATAATAACCTATTAAGTAGATATATAGCAATATACTACTTAACTGTTGAATATGTGTCTCTCTACTACCCCATTTTTGCTACAATAAGGAAAAGTACCGATTTTAGATATGCAACTTCTCTATGGGTTGAATTGGTTTATTTCCTTAGAATAGACCATCAATAATAATAGATATTACTAATTCATAGATCTTTTCTCTTTTGGTTCAAATTTCATAGGAGGAAAACACATAAATGTATATATACATGTTATATCTCACTCCTATCATTATTGCATCAATGTTCAGATGTTGTCATCATTCTTATTTGCTTCTGTCTGTTCGACATTTTTTACTGGGCTTTTGTCCTCATTCATTTTTTCAATGTTTATTTTCGCTCTGACCATTATATTTGGTGTGCTATGTAGTTTACACAAATTTCCTGGGTGCTGCTGTTTATATATGGTGTGGGGGTGGTTTCTGGTCAGTTGGTTCCTGAAGCTGGTTGACTTGAGTCTTTGGTGTATTTCAGGAAAGGGTGGAGCTGTTAGTTTAATGTTGAGACAGCTGCTGTTGGAAGATGAAAGGTAGGGTCTCTTGTATTCAAACTGAAGACAGAAGTGGATGATTGAAACAGAAAAACAGTACCTTCTTATGCTAACTACAGCTTCTACAGTCTTGGAGGATCCTTCCCTCACTACTTTTCAATCCACTGATCAGATTTGCCTGGATTGACTTGTGTCTAAATAGGGTACTTAAGAGTCCACAATTTTAAATCTTAACAGTTTTTTTTCTTAATCCCTAAAGTGAAGTACAGTAGCTGTTAAACTTTTGTTATGTTGACAGTGGATTTTGTCATTTATCTTCCCTAAGGGCTATGTGAGCCTGAGCCAATCAGAGGGCTTTTTAAATAAAAGTAGATTTTTTTTTTTAGCTTAATCACTCACAGGTGGCCAAGAGATAAACCAGGATGGAGGATAGATAGCACAGTGGTTATGCAAGGAGGCTCTCCTATGCCTGAGGGTCCAAAGTCTCAGGCTCAATCCCCCATTCCATTGCCAGCTAGAGCCTAGCAGTACTGCATGACCTAACAAGTCCCAGAAGATACCCTGATTGCACTCTGTTGAGTCCTAAAGTGGTTCTTCCCCATTCTTTCAAGTCTATCAGGAAAGCTATGTGAAAAGACTCCTACTCCACATCCACACCTCCGGATCACTGGGAGGGTAGATTTTATCCTGAGTAACTGGTCAGTTCTGTGTCCTTGATGTCAATATAGGGTTTCCGTGCTACTGTTCCAGCCTTTGAGGTGCAACAGCAATTCACTGTTGAAAACTGGTGAGTCTTACGTGACTTTTTTTCCTTTTTAACACTCTTTTAGTTACCAAAACTCAAACCCAGAAGTGGTGTGTCTCAGCTAGTAATCTCCCAAACCAGCACTCGCTGTCCATGAGTAAGGTATTTTGGTCCCAGGAATCTTTGCTTCAGCCCCTTTCTGTCCACGAGCCATATGTGTTTGTACTCACCTGTGGCTTGGTGAGTTCTCGTTATAAACTGTTGAACCTTCAGGTGATTATCATTGCCCTCCATACTTGATTGGGGCTATAATGTTTAAATCTCTCCTCAGGGTTGGGGAAATAGTGCAGTGGTATTACATAGGACTTGCATTCAAGAGGTCCAAGGCTCACTCAGTGGCACCACCAAAAGCCAGAGCTGAGCAGACCTCTTATCAATAAATAAATTTCTCTTTCTCTCATTATTAGTGATGCTAAATAATTTTTCACTTGTTTCCTTTTTTGTGACTTGTCTGATTATTTCTTTTGTCCACTTATCTGAATATTGGTGTTTTTAAAAATGCCAACTAGCATAATTAAAGTGTTCAACATTTTATTATACTTGCTCTAATTGTTTTTTGCCCCTTTTAATTTTGGTACATGCAAATTACAGAGTATCACTAAAGATCTCCCACCCCACTGAGGTCCAAATTCCAGAAGCCCTGCACTTCTAAAAAAGCAAATAGTTTTGTAAACCACCACTTCATTTGAAAAAAAATTAAGCATAGATAAGGGAAGATGTGACAGGCATTTGGGTATCCCACTGGAAACTGACCTAGGTTCTAGCAGTTATTAAGCAGTGTCTTTAAATATATAAGTGTTTCATGCAAATAAAGACAACAATGAGTTACCACTTAACCCCTGTGAGAATGTCATACATCCAAAAAGGAAAGTAACAACAAAGGCTGGAGTAACTGTGGAGGCAAAGGAACCCTGCGGCACTACTGGTAGGAGTGTAAATTGGTCCAACCTCTGTGGAGAACAGTGTGGAGAACTCTCAAAAGGCAAGAAATATAAGTCCTCTCCGGGACTTATACTACAATTTGTAATAGCCAAAACCTAGAAGCAGCCTAGGTGTCCAACAATAGATGAGAGGCTGGAAAAGTTGTGGTTTATATATACAATGGAATACTACTCAGCTATTAAGAATGATGAATTTACCTTCTTCATCTCATCTTGGATGGAGCTGGAAGGAATTATGTTAAGTGAGAAAAGCCAGAAAAAGAAGATGAATATGGGATGATCTCACTCATAGACAGAAGTTGAGAAATAACAGAAAGGGAAACACAAAGTAGAACTTGGACTGGGTTTGGAGTATTGCAAAAGTAAAGGACTTGGGGGAGGATATGAGGGGTGTTTCAGGTCATGGTGCATGATGGTAGAGTAGAACCTAGGTGGAGGGTGAGAGTATTTTGCAGACAACTGAGAAATTTTACATATGTATCAACAACTGTATTTACTGTACACCATTAATCCACCCCAATAAAAACATATTTAATAAAAACATATTAACTTTGGTAGAAGTGTTATGTTACAGGGGCAGGTAGTGGCACATCAAGTAGAGTGTACATGCTATCATACATAAGGATCTAGGTTCAAGTCCCTGGTGCCCACCTTGAGGAGGAGAAACATTATGTGTGGTAAAGCAGCAGTGCTGCAGGTATTTCTCCTAATTTCTCTCTCCCTTCTCAATTTCTGTATGTCTATCCAATAAAAAAATAAGTAAATGGGCACAAAGAAGGCAAATGGATAAATATATACAAATACACAGAAATACAGATTTGATTCTAGCATCACATGAAGAAAATAGATCTGACTTGCAGAGCCAGCAATTTTCCATTAAAAACATATTCCTTTCCTAATGCATGGGGGATAGCTAGTTACATTTTAATTGGCACACTCCCTAACAAAGCTACAGCGTCTAGGGAACAGGGTGTATGTACACACGTATCCATAAGTTAGGAGAAACTATATACCTCAAAGTAAAAAATGCTCAAAAGTCTCCTGTGATTAGACTTAGACTTAGTAAGCTCAGCAAGCAAGTAGAAGGACCTAAAGAAGACATCATAAATTTTCTCATCAAATATTTACTACTTAGGCCTAGATACACTCATCCCCTACCCCCTACTTGACTTCCCTCAATCACTTTATCTATTCAATTAACTACACGAAAGAAAGTAAGGGATAACCCCAATCTCTTTTGGCAGCAACAGCATTAATGTCACCACCTAGATAATCTTTAGAAAAAATACTGTATACAATTAGCCAAGAGACAGGTATACTAGCAAAGATATATATATATAATTATTGTCCCCTATGACAACCTCTGTTATAATCACCAAACAAGTAAAATGCAGTAAAACTTAAGGTTAACTTAGATCTCACTTAAACCCTAGGTCTATTCCCTCCCCAACTTGAGGCCAGATCCCATAAACTGGTTTGGACACAACAAATGACACTCAATGATGTAACAACTGGGAGAAAGTCTAACCTCGTCAGATAAAGAAAGGACTACACATGCTGGATAAGGGCAAGGGACTGGCTCACTTTAATGATGGCCTTTTTGGTCAATAACAGGCCATCTCATCATCCAGGGCCCTAGTCAGGAAATCCTTGGATTCCCACATAGATATGATGGGCCTAGACCCTCTAGTAGTTTCCTATCTCCACCATCACCAGGAACATTATGATAAGCCCTCTTGTGGGCCTCTCCAGGACCTTGCCCTCACTGTAAAGCAGAAATGGTAGGGATTGTATCACTCTCTGAAGGGAGACCGGGTCATCCTACTCTGCCACTTGAATAAGACTGGTCCTGAAATGAGTGCATCTTAGAATGTTCCTAGAAGTGACCATGGGCTATATATATAAGCTTAGACTGACAGGGCTCAGAGGTTGCACAGGCTCCTATGCTAAAAATGAACAGATATAGATCCTAGGGAAGATCATTGGGGGGCTACAGTTAATGGTATTTATATAATTTCCTCATGTTTGGGAGCTATTCTCTGCCCTAATCCAGCTTTCTAGCCCAATTCTCAACTCTGACACCATCTTCCCAGACAATACCTGTATCCCACCTGCATGTTAGCTATCAGGCTCAGGAAAAATTACTAAAGTCATAGCCCCTTGGAACATACCTAAAGTAGACTTCCTAGCTTCTTCCCACTAATGAAGACCCCTAACTTCATCTGCCTTATTCCTACCTTTAGGTTCCAGTTTATTAAATAATTTTCCCTTTTTTATACCTTACCACCTTTTAGCAGATGCTACTATGCTGCCATCCTGACTTCCCTGGGCAGACGACTTTACCAATGTGTCCTGAAGTCTCACCTCTCCAAAGCCCTACCCCACTAGGGAAAGATAGAAACAGGCTGGGGATATGGATTAACCTGTCAGTGTCCATGTCCACTGGAGAAACAATTATAGAAGCTAGACCTTGCACCTTCTATACCCCATAAAGAATTTTGGTCCATAATCGCAGAGGGATAAGGAATAAGGAAGCTCCCAATGGAGGGGATGGGACATGGAGCGGTATGGAATTGTACTCTCACAAAATAAATAAAAATAGTACTCTCATAAAATTAGATAAATATTTAATAAATAGATGAAAAGATAGTTACTAAATGTTAGTGCGATTGGCTCCATTATCTCACTAGTAGATTATAGGAATAAACTATCTTAAGGCCATGAAATATTTCAATTTGATGAAAAGAAGTCCATGCTATTATCTTAAGCTGCATATGTTGACAGTGTGAACAAGGTTTTATTCTGAAAAAATATAGTGTTGTTTTCTCTTGACTTAAGGGCACCAAGGAGTGCCACAGTCATGACTGATAGTACTAGCAATTGGTTAGTACTATCAACAGTTATTGCCAGCGGTGCATCGTTCTACTCATGCAGCACACTGCTAATTTCACCTTTCCAATCCTTCTCCAACATGTGTCATGTACTACAGATACATCAAACAACGTGCCAAATGCTACAGTCCCAGCAACTCTTATCAGACATAGAGGATAGCTGTTAGAAAATGAATGTTAACCCCAAATTGCAAAAGGGTTTTTCCTCTAATTCCTACTAACACCTAGGAACAACTATTTCACAAGTCATTTCTCCTTAGGATTATGCCTAAGACTGGGTGCTACTTCAGTTAGAGACAGAAATACAAATAATTCCCTTCTTTACTTGTCAGCCTTATTCTCTAAATTTATTTATTCACCTATTTGAAAATATGTGTGAGTTAAAATGGTAGACAGCATAGTAGTTATGCAACAGACTCTCATGCCTAAGGCTCTGAAGTCCCAGGTTCAATCCCCTGCACCACCATAAGCCAGAGCTGAGCAGTGCTCTGGTAAAAATAATAATAAAATAAAAATAAATTACAAGGGGGTCGAGCGGTAGTGCAGCGGGTTAAGTACACATGGTATGAAGTGCAAGGACCTGCACAAGGATCCCGGTTCAAGCCCCTGGCTCCGCACCTGCAGGGGGGTTGCTTCACAAGTGGTGAAGCAGGTCTGCAGGTGTCTTTCTCTTCCCTTCTCTGTCTTCCCCTCCTTTCTTGATTTCTTTCTGTCCTATCCAACAACAACAACAACAACAAGCAATAAAAGTAATGGCAACATGGGCAACAAAAATGGGAAAAGTAGCCTGTGGATTTGTATAGTACAGGCACCAAGCCCTAGTAATAACCCTGGAGGCAAAAAAAAAAAAAAGAAAAGAAAAGAAAGAAAAAGAAAATCTGTTTGCTACTTCTTTCAAGAACTAACCCCCAACCTTTCCACTGCCAAGTATTTCTCTCTACTACTAGATCTCCTTAAATCACATGTATACTTAGTGAGTACCAAAAACTGATGCTGCTCCGTAATTACTTCTAGTTTCTCTCATATTTCTCAAATGCACGTCCCTTGAACACAATAAAAACTAGAAAAGGAAGAAGGAGAGATATAGACTTGCCCTGTCCAATTTCCTGGTGAGGAAACTGAGGGCTAGAGATGTTAACCTGTCCAACTCAGTTAACCAAAGTAGCAACAAAACTAGGCACATAGCCCAGGGGCCCTCAGTATCAATAGCACACTTTTTGCCATATTATAGTATCTTCTGTTCACATGTTCTCTTCAGAATACCTATGGAAGGGTTCTCTATACATATGTGTCTCAATAAATGCCAATGCAATTAAGCCAAAGAATGTACATAACTGAGAAATTGACTCAATGAGGCAGAGAGGAAAGAGGTAATTTTCTTACTTCTTTGCATGATGCCAGCCTCCAGACCAGTTAATCGCTACCTTGCACATCCCGTCAATCAGGCACTGGGCAGCTGTGATTGTAGCCCCTCCGACAGCTGCTGCATATTCAAATATCCCTTCAGTGGCTGGGCAGTCATAACCTTGGGGAAATTATGAGCAGAACTTGTTAAACTGAAATGAATTGAAAAAAAAGAGGAGGTGGGGGGTGAGGGCAGATAGCATAATGATTATGCAAATAGACTCTCATGCTGGAGTCTCCAAAGTCCCAGGTACCAGCATAAACCAGTGCTGAGCAGTGCTCTTGAAAAAGAAAAATAGGGAGTTGGGTGATAGCACAGCAGATTAAGTGCACATGGTATGAAGTGCAAGGACCTGCACAAGGATCCTGGTTCAAGCCCCTGGCTCCCCACCTGCAGAGGAGTCGCTTCACAGGCGGTGAAGCAGGTCTGCAGGTGTCTGTCTTTCTCTCCCCCTCTCTGTCTTCCCCTCATTTCTCCATTTCTCTGTCCTATCTAACAACAACGACAACAAGAACTACAATAATAATAACTACAACAATAAAACAACAAGAACAACAAAAGGGGAAATAAATAAATAAACATTTTAAAAAAAGAAAAAGAATAACAAAGGAGGTGTGGTACTGTGATTGACTGAGTGATTGACTTATTGCCGCATGGTTATTGCTAGGATTGGATGCCTACAGGATGAATTCAGTACTCCCAGTGATTATGTTTTCTTTTATTTTTATTTCTTTCTTATTTGATAGAGACAAAGAAAAATTGAGGGGGAAGGGGGATACAGAAGACAGAGAGAGAAGACACCTGCAGTGTTGCTTCTTCACCATTCATGAAGGTTCTCCCCTGGAAGTGGGACCAGGGGCTCAAATCTGGGTCCTTGCACATGGTAATGTGTGCACTCAACCAGGTGTGTCACCACCCAGCCCTAATACTGTGGTTTATAATAGAAACTATGGTTGGCTGTTGAACAAGAGGAGTTTGAAATTCACATCCCCAATTACATGCAGATTTTCTTGCAAACCAGTGCTGTAAAAATCTACAGTACTGATACAACATGGCCTTGCAAAGAGATTTTTCTTTTATGATTTTTTTTTACATTTTCTGTTTTCTAGCTTACATTATTCTAAGAATATAATACATAAAACACGTGAAATATGGATTGGCTATTATTTATATAATGGATAAAGTTTCTGGTCAACCATAGAAATCAATATGTTTTTAAGAAGTTAAAATTTATACATGAATTCTCTACTGTGCAAGGGGAGAGGGAGCTGGTGTCCTTAATCCCTGAGTTATTCAAAGGTCACTATATTTTCAGGCATAGAGTTCCTAAGTCTTTCAATATTTCCAAGGAGTGAAAACCATATATGTGCCCTTTGCTATGTTAATGAGGTGACCTTTGGAAGCACATAAGAATAGGGACTGTTTGCCAGTGAATTCAATCACATGATTAGAAAGTAGGAATTTTCAGTTTCACTCTGTAAGGAGGGAAAGTGGCTGCAAATAGAGTCCAGTTACTAATGACTGATGATCTAATTAATTGTGCTTATGTAATGCAGCCTTATTTTAAAAAATAGGATTAATAGAGCTTTCAGGTTAGTAAACACATGAAGATTCTAGCAAGAGTGGTATGCCTTGGAAAGAATGTCATACCTTGGAAGCCAGGTGGTAGCACAGTGGGTTAAGCGCACATGGTGAAGCGCAAGGACTAGCAAAAGCATCCCAGTTTGAGCCCCTGGCTCCCCACCTGCAGGGGGGTCACTTCACAAGCAGTGAAGCAGGTTTACAGGTGTCTTTCTCTCCCCCTCTGTCTTCCCCTCCTCTCTCCATTTCTCTCTGTCTTATCCAACAATAATAACAGCAATACAATAATAACAATTACAACAAAAAGGGCAACAAAATGGAGAAAATGGCCTCCAGGGACAGTGTATTCATGGTGTAAGCACCATGCCTCAGCTATAACCCTGGAGGCAAAAGAAAAAAAAAAGAGTGCAGTACCTCACCCTGTACATCTCTTCTATTTGGTGGTTTGTAATTTACATACTTTTAGAATACCCACTGGCAAACGCTAGAAGAAGAAGAAGAATACCCACTAATCTAGTAAGTAAGTGGGTTTCCTCATTTCAGCAAGTCCCTCTAGTTGGATTAGTGATCTGCATTCTGTGCCTGAAGGAGTCATTAGAACCTCCATTTTATACACTGCTGGTCACATGTACAGGTAACAAACTGAGCTCGTGGCTGGAGTCTAAAATGGAAGCAATGATGTTGTGGGGACTGAGCCTATGAGGTCAGATGCTATCTCCTGGAAGACAGTGAGAAAACTGAAGTGTAGGAATACAGTTGCTACACCACATTACTTCCTGGTGTGAGAGACACTCCTCTCCACACATTGGAACTGGGTATAGTACCTAATTCCGAGGGTTGACTATACTATACCCTACCAAAAAGGTTCTGTGCTGATATAATTGAGAGACATGTGAAATGTTGGGGAGAGAATTTCTTTAATGTTAGTCATAAAAAGGAGACACCTTCAAAATCAGCTAGTTACAACCCAGATAAGGAGAAACCAAGACCTGATAAGACAGTATGTATTATCTATAGTCAATCTATCTAAAGCCAGTTCTGGGACCCAGGTCTCTGGACCACTACTCTCTCTCTGTCTCTCTCTCTCTCTCTAGCCCAGTGTTCCTCTACAAAGCCATGCTATTTCTCTAGATAGTCCTATTATTCACTTACAGTTTTTTAAGTGCAGCTATTTAAAGAGGGGTATGACAGAAAACATAGCCAGAACATAAATCTATACTCAAATTTAGATATGAGATTATGGAGATGTGTGTGGGGGGGTAGACCATAATTATTATGCAAAAAGATAATCATTAAGATAAAAAGATAATTTAATGCCTGAGGCTCCAAAGTCCCAGGTTTAATCCCTGGAACAACAGTAATACGGCAGTATGCCAAAGTGAAGCAGTTCTCTGGAAAGAAATAAACAAATAAATAAATAAGGCATGCCAGAAAAAATCTGAGGCACTGTTGTTTAGGCCTCAGTAAGTAACGGGTTTTCCTTTGATCTGATTCATAATTCAGTTTGACTCAACTCATACATATGGTCTGCTTGTTAAGTGATATAAATGTAGTTATACCAAGAGATCAAGACTGAGTTTAATATATTTGTCCCTAATTTAAAAAAGCATTGCCAAGGATGTAACTCAATTGTAAAGTGTATGCTTTGCATATATGAGGGCTCTGAGTTCAATCCCCACCTTCCTTATTTCCCCAAAACATAAAAAGTCTAAGACCATATGTAAGTTATAAAAGATAAAGTAGTTCAGACCTATAGGTAGATCTGTCCACCTCACTTCCTTACCTAGTCCATATTCTATAGAGTCTGGATGATCGTCATCGCCTTCTTGGCTGACCTTCTGGAGATGCTGAAGATAATCATCAGTGTGGAAAGTAGCCATCTCCTCCATGGATGCCATTTTGGGTTTAACTATCCTAATAATAGAGAACAGAGAGAGGTGAATGGTGAATGGGTTAGTCCCAGAACATACCAGACAATGGAAGCAGGAACTAATAATATGAACTGAATAAACAACTCTTGGCTTCTGGTTAAAGTGGATTCAAGTAAAAAAAACCATCCTGTTTTCTCTTTTTGTCACTGTTGCTTAAGTTTACAAGATGAAACTTGGACTGGATGTGGTTTACTGCACCAAAGCAAAGGATTCTGGGGAAGGAGAGGAAGTGAAGGCATGGAGAGAGGGTCAGGTTTCAGTGCATGATGGTGGAAAAGGAGCTAAGCTGGGGGTGAGAGTGTTTTGCAGATACCTATCACACAAAGATAAGAAATTGTACCCATGTGTCAACTATACTAGAAACAACTAAGCCCCCAAGAAAATGATTAAAATAAAATGATAAAAATTAATGAAAAAAACCATTCTGCTCCTCCACTGTAGGACATAGTCTTCACTTCCTCATGTATATTAATTGACTCCATTAATAATAAGTGAGGATATATTTTTCCCATGAGTTTATATATATTTTTAATATTTATTTATTTTACCTTTTGTTGCCCTTGTTAACATTGTTGTGGTTATTGATGTTGTTGTTGTTGGATAGGACAGAGAGAAATGGAGAGAGGAGGGGAAGACAGAGAGGGAGAGAGAAAGATAGATACCTGTAGACCTGCTTCACCGCCTGTGAAGAGACTCCCCTGCAGGTGGGAAGCCGGGGGCTCGAACTGGGATCCTTTTGCCGGTCCTTGTGCTTTGCAACACCTGAGCTTAACCTGCTGCACCACCACCCGACTCCCTAGTTTATATTTTTTAAAAAGTGAAATTGAATTGGGAGTTATTGCATCCAGTAGAGCAAAGCACCAATTCCTTTGAGACTCAGCACCACATGGGAGCATCATGGAAGACTCTAGAGGAGTACCACAGATGGTGGAACTGTGCTGAGGTATCTTTCCTCCTTCTCTATCTCTCCCTCCCTCTCCTTTCTTTCTAAATAGAAAAAAAAAAAAAAAGAGGAAAAAATTGGGCTGGGGAAACTTCTGAGAGCAATATCATATATCTGGTGACCCTTGAGTTCATCCTCGGGCACCACATCATTTAAAAAGTGAACTTTGAGGGCTGGGTGGTGGTGCACCTGGTAGAGTGCACAAGTTTTCATGTGCACGGATCTCAGTTCAAGTGCCTGGTGCCAATTTGTGGGCTGGAAGCTTGATGATCAGTGAAGCAGTGCTATAGGTATTTCTTTGTCTCTCCCTCTCTATCTCCTCCTCCCTTCTCAATTTCTCTCTCTTTCTTTCTCTCTCCTTCCCTATCCAAAATCAGTAGAATGAAAATTGTAAAGAATATATAATTTATATAATATATAATATAAATGTATATTTATATAATATATAATCTATAATATATAAATAATATAATTTCCTGTTTGTCATTTATAAGAGTTAACAGAATCTGTAGGATTATTTGTGACATTTTCTGGTCAAATGGGTGAGAGTATATGTCTATGCCAGCTAGCCCTGCTTCATTTATTGCCCAGTTGGTAACTAACTTTCAAATTTTATTTTTACTACTAACAAAGTCATTTATTGACTGCCTTTCTTAGAAATGTTTTCTGGTCATTTTTAAGCACTTTACTTTAGAAACACAAATAGTACTCCCCCCCACACATCAAAGTTCTTTAACGTTTACAAAATAAGTAGACAAACAAGGAATCTAAGCAGAGCTGTCTGTCTAATTTCCTTGCTGTTAAGAGAGGCTTTCAGTAAGTATGTTTTTCAGATGAGTGGAGGGATACAGGAAGGGGGCTGGGGAATATGAACACCCCAAAATATAGGTACCTAATCCTCAACCCCAAACACAAAATCTATGGTATTGCAGTTTTCTTTTTTTTTAATTATTTTTTTAAATATTATTATTATTATTTTACTGATTTATTTTTATTTTTGTTGCCTTTGTTGTTTTTATAATTGTTGTGTTTATTATTAATGTTGTTTTTTATGTTGTTGTGGCCGGATAGGACAGAGAGAAATGGAGAGAGGAGGGGAAGACAGAGAAAGGGAGAGAAAGACAGACACCTGCAGACCTACTTCACCAACTGTGAAGCGACCACCCTGCAGGTAGGGAGCCAGGGGCTTGAACTGGGATCCTTACAAGGGTCCTGAGTTTCACATCATATGTGCTTAACCCGATGCGCTACAACCCGACCCCTATTACTATTATTATTATTTTGTCTCCAGTGTTATTGTTGGGGCTCAGTGGTGGCACTACAAATCTATTGCTCCTAGTGGCCATTTTTTTCCATTTTATTGGATATGACAGAGAGAAACTAAGAGAGGAGGGGGAGGCGGAGAGAAGAGAGAAAGAGAGATACCTGCAAACCTGCTTCATTGCTTGTGAAGCATCCCCCCTACAAGTGGGGAGCCAGGGGTTTGAACCAGGATCCTTGCACAGGTCCTTGTGCTTCATACTATATGCACATAACCCGGTGTGCTACCAGCTAGCCCTGGTATTACAGTTTTCTCTTAGAATAAAAATATAGTTGAACCGATAATAAAGAACTGATTCAGGGCAGGGGTAGATAGCATAACGGTTACGCAAAGAGACTCTCTTCTCTGAGGCTCCAAAGTCCCAGGTTCCCACCATAAGCCAGAGCTTAGCAGTGCTCTGATTTAAAAAAGAAAGAAAGAAAGAAAGAAAGAGCTGATTTAAATGGAAGCATCTCTGCCTACTGATAAGAATTATAACAAATACTAAACTTTTCTGGATACCATTTAACTTAAAATATAACTTACTTTTTAAAGGTCTTTATTTTATTTATTTATAAAAGAGAAAGCCATAGCATCACTCTGGCATATGTAGTGCCAGGGAATTAAACTCAGGACCTTGGCTTTGCAAGTCCTTACTTTTTCATTGAATTACCCTCCCAGATGCCTTGGTTTTATTTTTGTTATTAGTGATTTCAAAGTGGTTTACAGAACCATAAGTTTCCAGGGGGTACAACCACATACCACTCTGCTGAGTTCTGGACTAGTTGCAGGAGTTTACTTTGGCCTTGACTTGTCTTTAGACTTACTCATGAAAATTTAGTGGTAGTGATGGGATGTCTAAAAGCCTTAAGTTTAATGGACCCCTACCTTCAGATCCAGGTTCCAAAAAAAAAATCTTTTGAAAAATCAGAACTGATAGATGAACACTTTATTATTAGAAAGGTGTAATTTGCTAAACATACTCAGATCTAAATCTATAAAAAGACATTAACCCTAGGGTTTTTTCTTTTTAAAATATTCTACCTGTTTATTTATTTATGAGAGAAAGATACACAGAGGGAAAGAGGTCAGGGCGCTGCTCAGTTCTGGTTTATGGTGGTGGTAGGGACTAAATCCACTTTCTAGCCTCAGGCATGAAAGTCTTCTGCATAACCACTATGCTGTATCCCATCCCCATAGAATTCTATCTCTCTCTGCAAGAAAGCTGTGTGTATGTCAATAACCACATGCACTTCTTCATTTTTTTTAAATCTTAAAGAACTTTTACCGACTTGCAGGTACAAATTAAAAGAAAAACAAAAAAACACTATTGTCATCTCCTTAATTCGCCACACTGTGCTTCTAGATATTAACACAGGAGCCAGAGACGACCCGAACTGCCCCTGAGGCTCCAGACAGACTATGACCCACATAGTCAACGACTGCCACCTCTCCAGATTCAAAGGAGGTCTCGAAACTTTACATCAGGCTCAACCTGACGCTGTTGACTGGCTACGGAAGAAGGACAAACGCTAGAAGAAGACGAAACACACCATAAGCATCTAGGAAGTTGTACAGGAAAGGCAACTCACCTCATTTGTTTATGCAGTGAATATGCTTCAATCAAAGAATGTACCATGCTGGCCTAAAAAGAGGGGAAAAAAGAGCCCCTTGTAAATGTTGAATTCCCCGACATTCCATAGTCTTCAGACTTCATCAACCTGAAGAAAGGACCTAACTTTCAGATCCTCCGTGTTTTGTTAACAGTTACAACCAGCGTTGGCAACAGACTGTATATACAAAGTATCTTAAAAATCCTTTAAGGTTGAAAGGTACCGGGCTTTAAGAGAGTGATGGAATACTTCTGTCCTGCAGTTTCTAGCCTACTTTGGGGGGTCTCTTTCCATAGAAACCACTAGCCCTCTCCATGTCATCTCCCTCTCCCCGAACCCCACACCCAACGGCTAGTTGCATGCCCAGCAGAAAAACGCTGCGCCCTCGAAACTCAAAGAGAACACTTCCTCCATTTCCAGGTAGGGCTGCCCACATTTCTGCTGAAGGTTTACTCCAGCTCAGTAGCCTCTTTTTTGCTAAATGCCTTTCAGTCCAATGGTCCGCATCCCCATTCCCCCCCAAACCCACAATCTTTCTCCCTGACCCTTCTTACCCGTTTAGGGACTTTGGCTAGGGAGTCGCATATCCTGACATATTCGGGGCTATAGATGTAAACCGGGGGCAGGGACTGCCCACTGTACACGGGTTCCACCGGCTCCTCCATCTTCCTCTTTCTCCCGTTCCGGAGTCACTGTCCGGATCCGGCTTTTTACGGACTCAGCCTGGGCTCTGGTTCCTGCGCCACTGAACAACCGCAGGGGTGCTCCCTGATCAACATTCCCTCCTAGTCTCCAGATCACTGGAGGCACTGTCCTGGCTCTTCATGCAACAGAAGGGATGCCTGAGTTTGCCAAGCACACAGAACCCCCTCATTTAGCGACCACCTTTCAAAAAAGGAAAGTTGGCAGATGCAAAAGCCGAACTGTATCTACTTTCTTGGTCACGGATATGAAGGGTCAGAAATAACCATCCTTGTTGCCCTACGGGACCATTTGAAACGAGGTCAGATTAGCTGCAGTGTATTATGGGAAATGTAGTTCCCAGAGATTTATGCAGCGGAAGCACCAGGGCTGCTTAATAGGCTTGAATTTCAGCTTTGGCGCTAAAATGAATGAATGAATGAATGAATGAATGAATGAATGAATGAATGAATGAATGAATGAATGAATGAATGAATGAATGAATGAATGAATGAATGAATGAATGAATGAATGAATGAATGAATGAATGAATGAATGAATAGGAAGGGACTGGGAGGAGAAGTAGGGGGAGGGAAAAGGAGGAGGAACAGGAGAAATGAAAAGCAGCCTTGGGGGCTGGGCAGTGGCACACCCTGTTGAGTGCGCATTACAGTGTGCAAGAACCGGGGTTCAAGCGCCTGGTCCCCACCTGCAGCTTTACAAATGGTGAAGAAGTGCTGCAGGTCTTTGTCCTTCTCTATATTCTTCCCTCTCAATTTTTCTGTTCCTATCCAAAATAAGAAAGTGAAAAAATATTTGAGGGACTGGGTGGTGGCACACACACTGTTCACTGCACATGTGCAAAGGCCTGGGTTTGAGCCCCCGCTCCCCACCTGTAGGGGTGGGGTGATGATTCAGGAGCAGTGAAGCAGGTGTACAGGACTCTTTCTCTCTCTCTCTCTCTCTCTCTCCTCAATTTCTCTATCCTATCAAATAAAACAGAAAGGAAAAGAAAGAAACCCAAATATATAAAAAAGAAAGCAGTCTGGCTACGAATTATTTCAGTATGCAAATACCTACAATGATATTTGAAGATGAATGCAAGGTCCTCATTAAAAACCCAGCAACACCTGTCAGTGCCCATGTTCAGCAGGGAAGCAATTACAGAAGCCACACCTTCCACCTTCTGTTCACCAAAATGTCTCTTGGTCCATGCTCCCAGAGGGATAAAGAATAGGAAAGCTATCAGGAGAGGGGAGGGAATACGGAGTTTTATGGGAATTGTGTGGAGTTGTACCCCTCTTATCCTATGGTTTTTGTTGTGTTTCCTTTTTATAAATAAAAATTATAAAAATAAAAACCCAGCAACACCGCCTTTCATTATTTACTGTCCATATCCATGCAAGACTTAATCAGTGAGTTATCCTGTCAAAGTCACTAGCACTTTCCAAAAATGTTTGCTATTTCGCTGGAAAATGCTTGGTGGATTCCACACAAGGCTAAATAATGCTCCTTGAGAATCTAGGGAGTAATAATCTGAGCAGACACATTGAGTGATGTATGGAAATTGCAGTTTCTCTTCCCTTCCTTCTTCAGCACCTGCAGCCACATAATAATTGGAGAAATTATTTAGGTTTTGTGTGAACTCCATATCTAAGATTATCTTGGGAGCCTGACAGTGCCACGCTGGTTGAGCTCACTTGTGACCATGATCTAGGTCCCCACCTGCAGCGGGGAAGCTCCACCAGCAAGTGAGCAGTGGAGCAGGTCTACAGGTGTCTCTCTGTCTCTCACCCTCTCCATCTCCCACTACTCTCCCAATTTCTGGCTGTCTCTGTCCAATAAATGAAGATAATAAAATTTTTAATTTAAATTTAAAAAAAAAAAAAAGAAGAGGGAGTCGGGTGGTAGCGCAGCGGGTTAAGTGCATGTGGTGCAAAGTACAAGGACCAGCGTAAGGATCCAGTTTGAGCCACCTGCTCCCCACCTGCAGGGGAGTCACTTCACAGGCAGTGAAGCAGGTCTGTAGGTGTCTATCTTTCTCTCCCCTTCCCTGTCTTCCCCTACTCTCTACATTTCTCTCTGTCTTATCTACCAACGATGACATCAATAACAACAACAATAATAACTACAACAACAATGAAAAACAAGGGCAACAAAAGGAAAAATAAATATTTAAAAAATAAATAATGATAATGATCATCTTGAAGCAGTTTTAAAATTTAGTATTGTCATCAGTACTTCCAGGTTCCTAGGGGCAGCTATGATTTAAAGCAAGCTGGCCAGTACATAACCTTAAACACTTACATCAACCTTAACCAAACAACTAATGCCCCTCAGGTAATCAAGGATCCTGGGTCCATACTCCCACGTTGTTAAAGAATAGGAAAGCTATCAGGGGAGGGGATGGGATATGGAGCTCTGGTGGTGGTAATTGTATCCCTCTTATCCTATGGTCTTGTCAGTTTTTCCATTTTATAAATAAATGAATTTCATTTATTTATTTTTTATTTAATTTTTTATTTATAAAAAGCAAACACTAAAAAATAAATATCAAAAGTAAAAAGAAAAGAAAACTGGGCTTTGCATGCAAGGGACCTAGATTGGCAACCAATCCCCACCACAATGGAGGTAACTTTGTGGCTATGGTGTCTTTTTCTCTGTGTCTCAATATTTCTCTTTAGGTCTGAAAATGTTAGCCAGCACAGATAAACCCTGGTGGTGACAGAAGGTAAGAAAAAGAGCAAAGAAAACTGTGTTGGCAAAATATCTCACTTGATTAGCACACATGCTTTGTCACACACATGACCTAGGCTTGCATCTGACAACTCTCACTCTGAAAGAAGCTTCAATGTTCTGGTATTATCCCTCTCTCCCTCTATCTGTGTCTTTCTATCTGAAAAATAAATAAGAGTTCAGAGAGGTCCAAGACAACTTTTCAGTCCCCTCCTGCATCCCCCTTTTAACTTCTTGGATCTACTGAAATAGACCATACCAGTTAAAGTTCATTCTGGGTATTGGGCAGTGGCATTTCCAGTACATGTTTACTAAGTGGCATATCCAGCACAGGTTTACTAAGTGCAAAGACCCAGGTTCAAGTCCCCTTTCCCTTCTGCAGGGGAGAAGGTTCACAAGTGGTGGAGCTGTGCTGTTGGTGGCTCTCTTTTTCTCTCCTCCTTACCTCCCTCTCTATTTATCTCTGTCTCTATCAGTAAAGAAAGAAAAAGGGAAAAATATTTCCACCTGGAGCCCTGAAATTTCCGTGTAAGTACCAACCTGCAATAATAATGATGTGGAAAACACAAAGGAAAAATAGTATAAAGATTCACCCTGTATTTTCCTTTGCTTTGTTTCTTAAGTCACACCTATGAGCAGGATCATCTAGTATTTATCCCACCCTTTATTTCAGTTACTCTGATTTCCTCCAGTTCCCTTCATTTCATGGCCAATGAGAAGATCCCAGGTTTTCTTACCACTGAGCCGCATTCCATTCTATATATAGACAATAACTTCCTTAACCATTCCGCGGTTCTTGGACACGGGTTGTTACCAAAATGTAGCTAGTACAAGTAGCTCTGTGATTAATATAGGTGTGCATAGGTTGATTCAGAATGGAATCCTGAGTTCTTGCACATGTGCCAAGGGTAGGAATTTCTGGGTCACATGGTAGGTATGTTTTTATTTTTTAAAAGACTTATTTATTTATTAACATGAGAGAAAAAGAGAGGGAAAATGCTAGACTATCAGTCTAGTGTATGCTATGCTGGGGATCAAATTTTGGACCTCATGGTTGAGATTCTGACACTTCATCCACAGTGCCAGCTCCCAGGCTGCTGATTGGCTTAATTTGTCATATTATGAGAAGTCTCCATACTATTTTCCACATGGGCTGAACTGATTTTACATTCTCACCAACAGTGTTGAATGGCTCCTATTTTCTCCTCTTCCTTGCCAGCATTTGTTGCTTCTTTCCCTTTAAATGCATGATATTCTCATAGGAGTGAGGTGCTATCTTCCTGTGGTTTTTATTTGCAGTTTTCTGAAAATTAGTGGCTTTGCGTATTTTTTTAATTGGGGAGATAAATGGTTTACAGTAGGTACAGTTGTTGGTACATGTGTAAAATTTCTCAGTTTTCTGCAAAACACTCTCACTCCCAGCTTAGATCCTCCTCCACCATCATGCACCAGGACCTTAATGCCTCCATCCCCCTTCCCCAGTGTCCTTTACTTTGGTGCAATATACCAAACTCAGCCCAAGTTCTGCTTTGTGTTTCCCTTTTAAACTTGATTTTAGAAAAACCTCCAGTGTAATTGTTAAAAAGGAACACAGCTCTTGTGTCTTAATTTAAGAAACCTAAAGGGGGTTGTACTGTTATGTGGAAATGTTATACATGTACAAACTATTGTATTTTACTGTCGACTGTAAACCATTAATCCCCCCCAAAAGAAATAAAAAAATTAAAAAGAAACATAAAAGAAAACAAAGTAAAACGTGTACTGGTGGTGTATTGCACCAAAGCAAAGGACTCTGGGTGAGGAGGATAGGGACAAGGGTTGGGGGAGCAGGGGGTCTTTCAGGTCCTAGGACAATGGGCCTAATTTGTGGGTTGAGAATGTTTTGCAGTCACTTGCCTTGGTGAGATGAGAAATTGTACCCATGTGCCCACAACTGTACTGTAAACCATTAACCTCCCTAAATAAATAAATAAATAAATAAATCACAGCCAGCTGGATCCAGGTTCAGAAAGTACAGGAGGACCAGAGAGGAGAAGGAAGGAGGTGTCAGGCATCACCCCCCACCCAGGGGTTCCCTTTGGTCAGACTAGGGAAAGGCCCTAGGGAAAGGGAGGAGGCAGCCATTGTTGTTTTAGTTCGGGGCCTCCAGTAGGCCGGGCTAGCGTCTAGGCAAAAGAGAGAGACTCAGGGATACACGGCTGGGCTGAGAAGCTGCAATTTAATCTTTATTTACGAAAGGGCAAATCACCACACCATGTGCTTCTCTATCATTCTTCCTCCTCAGCTGCTGCTGGGACTCTGGACATCCTTAGCATAGGGGGCGGGGAGAAAGCTGCAGAAACTAGCAAGGGCCAAACCATTTCTCTGAGAGGTAGGAGGAAGGGGACCAAACCAACACGAAGCCATAAACCAAATGAGGAGGCAGAGGGAGAAAGAAGAGATGGCAAGTATCTGGCTGAACTGGTTCCATGGAGGTGAAAGTCCCGGGATTTTTGTTTGTTTGTTTGTTTCTGTTCTTCCTTTAAAAATTGTTCCAGGCCTAAAGGGGGCAGGGGTAGGAGTACATGAATGACATAGAGGTAGAATTACTGGCTCTTGTCTCCACACCCGAGTTTCATTATTTCACTATGGTCTTATACTGACGGTGGAGGGTAAGGGGACACACACACACACAAAAAAAAAAAATGAGAAGGTGCACCTCTTCTTTGGAATCTACAGAGGGCTTCTTTTAGTTGCTTGGGTGGCACAGTGGGCCAGGGCGGTGGGAGGGGGCTGTTAAGGGTGGGTAAGGCAGGGGCTCAACTCAGGAAGCCTGTGGGGGTAGGGTAGTGACCATGGAAGTAACCCTGCTGTAACCCTCTGATGTGGTGCTCCTAGATTTTCAGGGCAGAACTCAAACAGCTGGACAGGCTTCTAAGCACATTGATGCACCATGAGGCAAGGGACTTGCCATCAACTTCCTGGGCTTTAAGCATTTTAAATATGCTTACTGGCTATTTGAATTATCTTCTTTGGTGAAGACTGTTCAGATCTTTCCTCCATTCTTCAATAGGGCTATCTGAATTTTGCTGCTGAGTTTTGTGAGTTCTTTATATTTTTTGGTTATTAGACCTTTGTCAATCCTATTGATATATGGAGTGTAAAGGTATCCCATTAGGCAGAGTGGTTTTTTTAAATTATTATTCTAATTTTTGGTGATGGTTCCCTTCACTTTGAAACAGCTTTTCAGTATGATATAACCCCACTGGATTATTTATGTTTATTTTATTTATGTATTTATTTTTTGCTGCAGCACTCCATTCTTGAAGGACAGAGTAGACATCATGGACTGTGCTCTGCTAATAGTTTTTCCTGCTTATTTCATACCTTCCAGTTAAACATCCAGGTCTTTGATTCATTTTGAATTGCTTTTGTGCAGTGAGATATGGTGATTCTTAACCCTGTTTCATTCTTTTTAGATTTTTTTTCATTACTTGATCCTCACTGCTCCAGGATGACTTTTTCAGACAGAATGAGAGAGACTAAGGGAGAGAGGGAAAGATAACACAGCATCAGAGCTTCTTCCAGTACAGTGAGGTGGGGGGCTCAAAATTGGATTGTATGTATAACAAAACAGTTCAATATCCAGCTATTTTGCCACTATCTCCCCTTCCCATCGGTTTCATTCTTCTGTATGTAGATATCCAGTTTCCCCAATACTATTTATAAAAAGACTCTCCTTTCTCCACTTAATGTTGTGTGCCCTCTTGTCATAAATTAATTGTCCATAGGTATGAGGGTTTATTTATGGACTTTCAATTCTATTCCATTGACCTATGTGTCCAGTTTAGCTCCAGTATCATACCATATTGATTACTGTAGTGCTATAATTTGAGGTCAGGAAGCATGATGTCTCCATCATCCTCGTTTTTTTTTTTCCAGGATTGTTTTGGCATCTCTGGATCTTCTGTTACAAAAAAACAAACACACAAACAGACAAACAAACAAACAAAAGACTGTGTATCATCTGTTCTATTCCCTTAAAGGAATTCATTGCGATTTTGATAGGGATTGTATTGAATCTATGCATTGTTTTGGATAGGATGACCATTTTAATTACATTAATCCTTTCACAAAAGAATTCTTTTGTGAGTCTTTGCATATCTTGAATTTATTTACTTGTCAGATGTTTATTGTGTGGATATTTTCTCCATTCAGGAGAAGGTATTTTACTTTAGTTTCTTTTGCTGGCAAGAGTCTTTTAGTTTGAAGCAATCCCATTTAGTCTTACTTTTGTTTCCTTTGCTGTTGGAGTCAAATCATCAAAGACATCATTAGGGCCAATATCACAAAGTGTTTTGCCTACATTTTTTCCCAATGTATTCATGGTTTTAAGTCTACCATCCAAATATTTAATCCATTTGGTGTTAATTTCTGTGCATGATGAGATATAAGCCACCAGTTTAATACTTTTGCATGTGACTGTCCATTTTTCCAAACACCATTTCTTGAAGACTTCATTTCATGTATTTGTCTCTTTCATTATAAAGTGTGAGAATTTATAATTAAAAATTTTTTTTTAAAAATTTATTTATTCCTTTTTGTTGTCCTTGTTTTTTTATTGTTGTCGTTATTATTGTCATTGTTATTGATGTTGTTGTTGTTGGATAGGACAGAGAGAAATGGAGAGGGGAGGGGAAGACAGAGAGGGGAAAGAAAGATAGACACCTGTAGACCTACTTCACCGCTTATGAAGCGACTCCCCTGCAGGTGGGGAGCCGGGGGTTTGAACCGAGATCCTTAAGATGCTCCTTGCTTGGTGCCACGTGCGCTTAACCCACTGCACTACCACCTGACTCCAGAGAATTTATTTTAAGGCTCTCAATCGGTCGCTGTCAAGCTTCTGTGTACTAGTGCTAAGGCTCAAACCCAGGTGGAATGTGTTTCCTTTCTTATAATTGTCTAATTGCTCTGGCTATGACTTCCAGCACTATGCTGAATACAGGTGGTTAGCTTGTATCCCTTATCTTGTGCCTGATCTTAGAAGAAAATGTTTCAGTTTTTCACCACTGAATATGTTAGCCATGGGATTTTCAAATATGACCTTCAGTATGTTTTCTGTATCCCTATTTTATTTGGAGTTCTTATCATAAACAGGGGCTCTTTAAAAAAAAAAAAAAAAAAAAAAAACCTCCTCAGAAACTACTGATAGATCATGTCATGTTTTAAAATTTGTCCATGCAGGCTGGAGAGACAGAATAATAGTTATGCAAGAGACTTTCATGCCTGAGGCTTTGAGGTCCCAGGTTCAGTTCCCAGCACCATACTAAACCAGAGCTGTGCAGTGCACTGATGCTTCTGTCTCATCTCTCACTAAAAATATAAATAAGTAATTATTAATTGCCCCATGCCATGACTTAAAATCTTTAAGCTAGTAAGAAGAATGTAAATTTTGGAATATTATGTCTGTGGGGATAACAGGAAAAATACAGGGGCTGTGAGATGGCATATCCAGTCGAGTGTTTATTTTACCATGCATGAGGTCCTGTATTCAAGCCTCTGGCCACCACGCGGGAGCACCATGAAAAGGGGATGCTTTGGTGTCTCGCCTCCTTTATCTGTCTATTCCTCTCTGTCTTTCACCCACTATCTAATAAATAAATAAGACAGCTGGTGAGAAGTGGTGGAGTATAGAGGCATGAAGTCCCAGTGAAGCCCTGACAGAAAACAATACAAAACCCAGAAAAATATACCAGAAAGAATAAAACATTGACCAGTTGGGATGGGATTGAGTATAGTCCAGTTTCACAGAAATCAAGGGATTATGAGGGTTACAACAGTAGAAAGATAACAATGATTCTTTGTATTATAAAGGCCAAAACCCTCTTCTGCCATTAGAAGCTAAAAAAAATTAAACAAAATAAAGTGATGTAGGGGAAGAATCCAGATAGCTAGGGATTAAGGAGGGTGATGCCAACACTATTAAAAAATTGATTGTGGAAGAAAGGAGTTAGGAGAGAGTCGGGTGGTAGCACAGCGGGTTAAACCCCCGGCTCCCCACCTGAAGGGGAGTCGCTTCACAGGCGGTGAAGCAGGTCTGCAGGTGTCTATCTTTCTCTCTGTCTTCCCCTCCTCTCTCCATTTCTCTCTGTCCTAACAACGAGAACATCAATAACAACAACAATAACTACAACAACAATTTTTTAAAAGAGCAACAAAAGGGAAAATAAATAAGTAAATAAACAAATATAAAATAAATTTTTTAAAAAGAAAAGAGTTAGGATATCAGCCCTAGGAATCTCAGGGTCCAGAATTTTTGAATAACAGAGAAATGGGGCTGTGAGAGTTGACTGAAAGATGAGATCATAACATGCTGGTAACATGAAGAACAAGTGGGAGTTTTTTTTTACCTCCATGGATAGGCAGTGAAAGGAAGAGGGAAGACTACAAACTGACCAATTAATATCTGGACTCTAATATGAAATTACATGAAAATGAATTGTTTTATATGTTCATTCAGATCTAAACATATTTGAACATTATTTTTCAACTGGTAACAGTATCCTATTTGAACAACCTAGCAAGATAATCTGGAAACAGTATCCTATTTGAACAATGTAGCAAGATGGATCTGGAGTTGGCAGCATATTTCTGTGGTAAATCTCCTAAAGAGGCTGGGCTCTTGCTCATGGTTTCATACAGAGCAAAAACAATGGCACAGGTGCCTAACCTCAATTTTCCATAGTTATAAAATCCATGTGGTCCTTAAATTGGGAAGAAAGTCCTCCTCAGGTTACCAGATATGTAGTTGCAGGCAGATGAACTGAGGTCACAGGTTGAATCTTTCATAGTTTACTGGTGTGCTCATCCTGAATGATTCTTTGACTTACTTTCTCCAACCACTGTTGCTGGTGATAATTCTTATTTATTTTTTGTCTTTTAAAAATATTTATTTATGTATTCTTTTTTGTTGCCCTTGTTGTTTTATTGTTGTAGTTATTGTTGTTGTTTTTGATGTCACTGTTGTTAGATAGGACAGAGAGAAATGGAGAGAGGAGGGGAAGACAGAGAGGGGGAGAGAAAGATAGACAACTGCAAACCTGCTTCACCGTCTGTGAAGCAACTTCCCTGCAGGTGGGGAGCAGGGGGCGTGAACCAGGATCCTTGTGCTGGTCCTTGCCCTTAGCACCACATGCACTTAACCTGCTGCGCTACCACCTGACTCCCTTTATTTTTATTTTTTTAAAAAAATATTATTTATTTATTTATTATTGGATAGAGACAAATTGAGAGGGGAGGGGGAGATAGAGATAGAGAGAGAGAGAGAAAGAGACAGAAAGACACCTGCAGCCCTGCTTCATTACTTGTGAAGCTTTCCCCCTGCAGGTGTGAACCAGGGGCCTGAACCCGTCTTTGAGCACTGCAATGTGTGCACTTAACTAGGTGCACTACTGCGTCGCCCCACTTATCGTAGTTCTTCAACTAGCAAGTGAAAGATGGTCTGTGCCATACTTTTTTTTTTTTTTTTGAGTTTTTGGGGGTGATCTCCCCTGCCCATACTTGCTGGCAAAAAACAGGCAGAAGGGGAAAAAAGACATTTAAAAGGCATAACCTAATTAGCTACCCTCTTTGTGTATTTTACAGTCTATCCACTGATGCCCCAACCATGCTTAACAGACTAACTCTTGTTTTCACACCACTTCCTGCTGTCTTTTCCTCAAAAAGTACTGTTTAGAATATACTGTGTAGCTTATATTGGGCTCAAATCACAGGTCTACTACTCACTAGCTGTTTGATCTGCCACAATTTGCTTAAATGCTAAACACCTCAGTTTCCTGATCTCTAAGATTGGGATGACAA
This sequence comes from Erinaceus europaeus, assembly GCF_950295315.1. Lineage (NCBI taxonomy): Eukaryota > Metazoa > Chordata > Mammalia > Eulipotyphla > Erinaceidae > Erinaceus > Erinaceus europaeus. The sequence continues at coordinate 74,309,570 of NC_080185.1, read as the reverse complement.
TAGTACCTCTTTCACAGAATGACTGTGGGGTGGCAAATGCCTGCATAGCAGTGTTAGGCATTTGCATTTCTTAAGCACTGAAGTACTCTTTATTATTTGTCTTAAGAACTATTATGTCAAATAACCCTTAAATTAAAACAATATTTTATTGGGAGGCTAATGAGTTACGATATAGTCTTTAGCACAACCTCTCATTTCTCCTTGACTGGTAGAAGATACAACAAGACTTCAATGTCCCTTCATCCTGTCCCTTTCCTTCTTTCTCTAGAATTATCTGCTTTAGTACAATGACACACCCGGTCCATATTTCATCTTATGCTTTTCCTTATTGTTATTTATTCTTAAGTTCCACTTATAAGTGAGATCATACAGTATTGGTCTTTCTCTTTCTGGCTTGTCTCACTCAACATGATACATACATACACACACACACATATGTGTGTGTTGTATTTTATTCTTATTTTTATCTTATTTAATTAATTAATTAATTTTTTTTTGCCTCCAGAGTTATCACTGGGGCTCAGTGCTAGCACTACAAATCCACTTCTCCCAGTGGCCATTTTTTCCTTTTTTTTTTTTTTTTCTATTTACTATTTTATTTGACAGGACAGAGAGAAACTGATAGGGGAAAGAGTGAGAAAGATAGACACTTGAAAACCTGCTCCACTTCTGAAGCATCCCCAATGCAGGTGGGGAGTGGGGACTTGAAACCAGATCCTTGCACAGGTGTTTGTGCTTAGTACTGTGTGCACTTAACTGGATGTGCCACTGCCCAGCCCACTGTTAGTTGTATTTTATGCAGTGCTTTACTGCTTTTGGATCAGACACAAATAAATAAAATCAATATTGATATTTCTGCTTTCAGTCCAAACAAATGAGTGCTGAAAATCTCTGAATTCTGTTTTGTGTTTTGAATTGTTTTTTCTGAATTGTGTGGAATCCTTCTCCTCTTCCTCCTCCTCCTTCCTTATCACAGGCATCACATGCACAAGAGTGGTTTCTGTCTTTTCTTATGTGTGACGCTCTTACAGGTGTAATGTGTTATCTCATTGTTTTTACTTACATTTCCCTGATTATCAGTGACTTTGACAAAATCTCTCCTACATACTATTTTCCCTACCCTCATGCCACTACTACAAGGGTACAAGAATGGTTTGAAAAATAGGTTCTTGGGAAAAAAAAAAAAAAAGGTCTTTTTTTTTTTTAAGCCTAGTTTTGAAATCAGATTTCTGCTAAATATACAATGACCATATCATCCAAACTGTGGGCACTTGAGAGTGACAAGAGAGTGCTAATAATAATGATGTCAGGACCACAGGTATAAATGGACACTGTCCTGCATAAACCAAGACCTAAGATCAGTTCCTCAAGTTTAGGAGGAAATGAAAAATGTAGAGGGGCCAAATGGTGGTGCACCTGGTTGAGCGCACATGTTAAAATGTGTGAGGACCCAGGTTCAAGCCCCTGGTTCCCACCTGCAGTGGGAAAGCTTAGCAAGTGGTGAAGCAGTGTTGCAGGTGTCTCTCTCTGTGTGTCTCTCTCCCTCTTTATCATCCCCTTCCCTCTTGATTTCTGGATGTCTCTATCCAGTAAATTAATAAAGATAAGGGGAAATTATTGTTAAAAAAGAATGTAGAAAAATTACATGTATTTTCATTGCTGTAGTATAGATACTGGATATCGGGCAAGTGCAAAAGGGATGGTAGAGTGTGAGTTGTAGCTAAGAACTTCTGCACTATCAGATGCATACAGTCTGCAGAATGTACTTATAGCTAATTGACCAGGATAGGGCTGTAGATACGCTGTTCATACTGGCAGAACCACATGTTTTGTTACTTGAAAGAAGAGAATTAATTTTATTGGCGTATTGCACCAAAGTAAAAGACTCTGTGGTGGTGGTGTGTGGGGGGGATACAGGTCCAAGAAGGATAACAGAGTGGAGGTTGTATTGTTATATGGAAAACTGAGAAATTTTATTCATGTACAAACTATTGTATTTACTGTTGAATGTAAAACATTACTTTCCCAATAAAGAAAATGAAAAAAAAAGAAGAGTATTAATTTTGTCTAGTATGTATGTAGTAGGATCAACTATTTTCTTTTTCTTTTTTTTAAAGTTTTAAGGTTTTTTTTTTTTTTTTGGTCATTTTTTAAATTTAATTTTTATTTATTTATTTTCCCTTTTTTGTTGCCCTTGTTTTTTATTATTGTTGTAATTATTATTGTTGTTGTTAGATAGGACAGAGAAAAATGGAGAGAGGAGGGGAAGATAGCGGGGTGGAGAGAAAGACAGATAGCTGCAGACCTGCTTCACCGCTTGTGAAGTGACTCCCCTGCAGGTGGGGAGCTGGGGGCTTGAACCCGGATCTTTATACTGGTCCTTGTGCTTTGCACCATGTGCGCTTAACCCGCTGCGCTACTGCCTGACTCCCTGGATCAACTATATTTAAGTACTTCCAGTGGTGCAGAATCACAATCTGCATACCATTGTAATGTTCGGTTCAAATCAGTCTCACTTTCTCATGATGAATAGGTGCCCAAAAATGTCATTATGACTGAATTTAGTGAGCCTAGTTTGACCAAAATATGTATTTGAATGAGAAAATATTATGATACATGTATTATTATCATCACTCTACTGTGACCCAATTAATGAGTTTCGTACTATGTACTTAAATCATTTAAAGCATTCATGAAATAAACATGAATTAGTAAAATATAAAATTGTATACAATGACAAGAGGCATGATTTAATTGGAAATATATTTTCTTTATTCTATTTTCAAAATATAAGTACTTTAAAAATTCCAGCATGACTTAGTATCATATACTTAAAATAAGAAAAAAAAAAGGCATCAAGTTATTTAAAAAGTTGCTTTAAATAGTACTCTACAGTGTGAATAATGATTGATCATTTAGTTAACCCAGAGAAATGCAACCATCAGCTTGGGCAAATTAGCATGAGAGGGAATAATGGCCATCATCGGAATCACTCCAGATGTACTCCACATTGACAGGTTATACTGGCAGTCAGGCAAAAGGTAAAAAGCAGAAGAAGAATGGAGAAAAGGAGAAGTGGAGCAGAAGGAGGAGGAGGAAGAGTATGAGAAAGAGAAGGAGGAAAGGGGCCAGGTGGTGGCACACCTGGTTAAGCTCACACATTATAGTGCTCAAGGACCTGGGTTCAAGCCCCTGGTCCCTACCTGTAGGGGGAAAGCTTCATGGGTGGTGAAGTAAGGCTGCAGGTATCTCTTTATCTGTCTCCCTCTCTATTTCCCCTTCCCCTCTCAATTTCTCTCTGTATCTATTCAATAACAAATAAAACTAAAAAAGAGGAGGAAAAAGAATAAGTTGTAATTTTTCTTTACAAGTGACAAGAAAATCATATATTCAGAAAACTACTCAGTGTGTGTTTCCATATGGAGAAGTACTGAAAAGGTTGGCCATCTCTTTTCACTTCCACTATTTGCTTTTATCACTCTATTCTACTATGTTCAGTTATTCAAATGCGCTCATAAGATCACCACTGATTCACTAAGGACTCTTATGAGGACTCCCCCAACCCCCATTATTGAAGAAAATAAAATGAGGGAGAAGAGGGAACAGAAATAGTAATTTATCTGAGTATAAGTAATAGAATTAATAGGTGAATTTCGGGAGAAAGAAAGTGCTACAAATTGAGTGTTTATATACCTCCAAACTTCATATGTTGAAGTCTTAATCTCCAGCTTGATGGTACTTGGAGGTATGATCTTTGGGAATTAATTAGGATTAGATAAAGTAGCAAGAGGGGAACTCTATGTCATCCAATCTATGTTTTTTTGCTTGCTTGTTTGTTTTTGTTACAGAAACCTTAACTAAGAATGTCAGGCAAAACATTCTTTCAAACAAGGATCAGGGATGACAATTTAAGGATTCCTGAACTAGCCCTGTGTGTCAACCTAAGGACACAGTTAAATTTTCCTCTCTCACACAACACTCATAAGTAAACACAGTCCATAAAATGCAGATATGGAGAATGCTGGGGAGGGGATTAGACGTAGAAGATGAGTAGGTGAGTCAGATCAAGTGAGCACAAAGAGAGACTGGTAAAGCAGTTGCAAACTGGACTTCTGTATTGTTCTTAAACAAAGACAGAGGCTTTAATTACTCTGCCATGTGGTATACTAGCCCACCCCCAAGATGTAAGCATTAGGTACATAAGGTTCTCTTCAGGCTATTACCATATCCTTGGTTTTTCTCTCTGCTCTCTAGGTGTAAAACATTACCTAGAAAACTTCTCTTTTTCCACCTTCCTCTCTGCAGTTCCTGGCCCCATTTTTCTGGGTTATTTGGCATCTTCTGTTGCTGTTGAGTACCACCAAGCTTTATAATACATGATGTTAAGTGCTAATAAACCCTGAAACATACACATTGAACTTTTGTCATTTTATATTTTGTCAAGAGAATTAGATAAACAAATACAGAGAAAACAAAAGCAGAGACAATCATTCTTTACAAAACGGAGTTGTGAGGCAATGTAGTATGATGCAACACGTGAGTTAAAGAAAGGGAAACCATGGTCTGTTACTCTCTTTTCCCAAGTAAAGGCACTTAGAATAGTTTCATAGCAGCATAAAAATCCAACAATCTGGGCTTATGCACTTGAAATAGTATCTTAAGACAGCCATCACTCATTTATACAACTGAATAAAATACAAACAACCAAACATTAGGAATCAATTATTATCAATGTCTGTTTCTCAGACAAGAGTTAGAAAGCTATATTGGTTAACAGAACGAGAGAGTAGAAACACATGCAAACTTTTATGAACCATGAAAGAATTAAGGGCCATAATGATATACCTAGGTGAGCAAATGTCTCACAGTAAAGGTTGACTTTTGAAGCAGTTTATCAGAAGAGTTAACTCTTCTGACAGATGGGATGGAAAAGGGGTTGGAAGGAGTGTAACTAACCAAGGCAGGAACCACTTGTAAAAGGGCTCCCAGAAGTCAGGGCTGAAGGGTCTCACTGCATGGCACAGATGCTGTGGGGCAGGAACTCCTGCACATAGGTGGCGGCTGCCTTGGAGAGGTAGGTCATGGTGCCAAATCTGCCACTGGGTGCACTGTCATACAGAAGAGTACAGATGCCAGATGCGGGGTCCTTTGCCAACAAGATATCGTCTGCGCCGAGGGCTTTCTGTTTGGTTTTCAAGGGTGGGAAACAGGCAAAAAGAAAAATTACAATCTTATTAAGTTAAAGTGCTGATTGGGATAACTCAGTGCCTCTTTCCCATCCCTAACAAACTAATTAGATCCTAGGCTGTTTAATCAGAAAAGGATCAGAGCTGTGTACAAAAATTATAAATAGGTGAGTTGGATGGTAGCGCAGCAGGTTAAGCGCATGTGGCGCAAAGCACAAGGACCAGCTTAAAAATCTGGGTTCGAGCCGCCGGCTCCCCACCTACAGGGGAGTCACTTCACAAGCGGTGAAGTAAATCTGCAGGTGTCTATTTTTCTCTCCCCTCTCTATCTTCCCCTCCTTCCTCCATTTCTCTCTGTCCCATCCAACAATGACAACACCACCAACAACAACAACTTCAACAATAAAAAGGCACCAAAAGAGAATAAATAAATAATTTTAAAAATTTAAAAAATGATAAATAGGATATAGAACTTTGGTGGTGGGTATAATCTTACAATATTGTAACATACTCTAAGGAACAAATTTAAAAAACTAATAAAAAAGAGAGAAAAGGTTAAATAGGAGATTCTGCACAAGCATTTTTACCAGACCTTCAAATCATAGGAAATGATTTTTTAATTATTATTATTTTTAAAATACTGTATATACTTATTTATTTTCTGTTTTGTTGCCCTTGTTGTTTTTTGTTGTTGCTGCAGTTATTGTTGTTGTTATTGATGTCGTTGTTTGGATAGGACAGAAAGAAATGGAGAGCAGAGGGGAAGACAGAGAGGGGGAGAGAAAGATAGACACCTACAGACCTGCTTCACCACCTGTGAAGCGACTCCCCTGCAGGTAAGGAGCTGGGGGCTCGAACCAGGATCCTTATGCCAGTCCTTGCGCTTTGCGCCACCTGCGCTTAACCTGCTGCGCTACTGCCCGACTCCCGGATATTTTAATTATTGCTTAGAATCCTTCCATTACAATAAAATTTTAAGTTAATCTTTGTGATAGCGAATTGTGCCTTGTTAAAATCCATTACTTAAAAATAATCCTAGACCTAAACACCCTCCTCTCACACTTCTTTATTTCACTTCCCTCAGTCACTCTACTCAAATAACTACACAAAAGAAACTAAGATATGTCTCCTAATCTATTCTGACAGCACCAGCATTACTGTCACACCTTGATAATCTTCAGAAGAAACACTGTATACAGTTGGCCAAGAGATATACTGGTAAGAAATATGTATATCTGGGAGGCAGGTGGTAGCGCAGCAGGCTAAGCTCACAAAGTGCAAAGACCTGTGTAAAGATCCTGGGTCGAGCCCCTGGCTCCCCACCTGCAGGGGAGTCTTTTCACAAGCGGTGAAGCAGGTCTGCAGGTGTCTATCTTTCTCTATTCATCTCTGTCTTCCCCTTTTCTTTCCATTTCTCTGTCCTATCTAACAACAACGACATCAGTTACAACAACAATAACTATAACAATAATAAAAAAATAAACAAGGGCAACAAAAAGGAAAATAAATAAATATAAATAATTTAAAAATCTGTATATATACTAAAGGACAATTAATACCCCTATGACAACAACCTTTATCAGAATCATCAAACACATAAATGCAGTTAAACTTAAGGTTAACTTAGAACCATTAAAATCCTAGGTGCATTTCTTCCCTAACTTGAGGCCAAACCCCACAGACTTAATACCAGTTTAGATACAAAAGCTAATATTCAACACTTAGCAACTGGGAGAAAGTCTAGGCTAGTCAGATAAAGAAAGGACTACAAGAGCTGGATAAGGTTAGAGACTGACTTACTTAATGATGTCCCTATTGGTCAATATCAGGCCACCCCAACATCTGGGGCCTTATTTGGGGGATCCTTGGATTCCCATGTAGATATGATGGACCTAGTCCTCTAGTAGATTCTTCTCTCCACCATCACTGGTCATTTCAATCAGGAATGTTATCATAATCCCTTTTGTGGGTAGAGACACTGCCCTCACTGTAGAGCAGCAATGGTACGGACTTCCCCACTCTCTGAAGGGAGGCTGGGTCATCCTACTCTGCCACTTGAGGAAGAACAGTCCTGAAATGAGTGAAGCCTAGAAAGTTCCAAGCTGTGACCATGGGCTGTGAGCTCAGACTGGCATGGCTCAGAGGTCATATAGGCTCTTGTTTTAAATATGAATTTATATGGGCCCTGGGTCAGATCTATAGGGTAAATAGTTAATTGTATTTATATAACTTATTCAAGTTTGGGAGCTACTCTCTGCCCTAATCCAGCTTTCTAGCTCTATTCTCAACTCTGATACAATCTTCTCAGACAATACTTTCAGTCCAACTATATGTTAGCTATCAGGCTCAGGCAAAAATTATTAAAGTGATAGCCCCTTGGAACATACCTAAAATAGACTTCCTAGCTTTTCTCTATCCTAAGATCCCTAATTTCATCTGTTCTATTCCTACTTTTTGGTTCCTGTTTATTGTTTAATTGTAGTATTTTGTTGTGCATTGTATCTTGCCACTTTTCAGCCTTTTAGCTGCCAATTTGCAGATGCTACTATGATTCTATCCTGACTTCCCTGGGCAGATGGCTTCACAAGTGTGTCCTGGACTGCACCTCTCCAGAGCCCTACCCCACTAGGGAAAGAGAAATAGGCTGGGGGTATGGATCAACCTAACAACACCCATATCCAGTGGAGAAGCAATTACAGAAGCCAAAACTCCCACCTTCTGTACCTCCAAAAGAATGTTGGTCCATACTTCCAGAAGAGGAACAATGCTAGGGAAAGATGACCAGAGACCTCTAAACTACAATTACATCAAGACACCAAGACCCAGAGAGAGAAGAGGAAAAAAAAGAAGGGTCATTCAGAAGTAGCAAAAGGTGGGAGTTGGGTGGTAGTGCAGAGGGTTAAGTGCACATGGCGCAAAGACCAAGGACCAACGTAAAGATCCTGGTAAGGATCCTGGTTCGAGCCTCCGGCTCCCCACCTGCAGTGGAGTCGCTTCACAAGTGGTGAAGCAGGTCTGCAGGTGTCTATTTTTCTCTCGCCCTCTCTGTCTTCCCATCCTCTCTCCATTTCTCTCTTTCGTATCCAACAACGACTACACCAATAACAACAACAATAATAACTACAACAATAAAACAACAAGGGAAACAAAAAGGAATAAATAAATATTTAAAAAAAGAAGCAGCAGCAAAAGGTGTAGGTGTGACTTAGAAAGGAAGAGAGAGCAGGGCCATAGAAAAAATGGGCAAATATATATATACATATATATATACATATATATATATATGTATATATATACATATATATATATACACACACATATATATATATATATACATATATAGTTATAGGAATAATAGTCAACCCATATCTGTGATCTTGGGAGAACTACTGCAGTTTCCAATGGAGGGAATTAGGGACACAGAATTATGGTGGTGGGAATGGTGTGGAATTATGTCCCTGTTGTTTCATAAGGTTTTAAATCAATATGAAATCACTAATAAAAAATAATCCTAGAGAACTTCTGCATGAGTCTTTTAAAATATTTATTCTTTTTCATTGCCCTTGTTTTATTGTTGTAGTTATTATTGTTGTTGTCATTGTTGGATAGGACAGAGAGAAATGGAGAGAGGAGGGGAAGACAGAGAGGGGGAAAGAAAGATAGACACCTGCAGACCTGCTTCAACTCTTGTGAAGCAACTCCCCTGCAGGTGGGGAGCTGGGCCTGGAACCGGGATCCTTCCGCAGGCCCTTGCGCTTTGCACCACCTGTACTTAACCCACTGAGCTACTGCCCGACTCCCTGTATGAGTCTTTTTAGAACCACTGATTTCAGTGTGTATTATTTTATTCTGCACTTGACCATTATTTCTTTTCTTACTGAATTCAAATAGTTGAAAAAATTTTCCAAGTTAAGTTCTACGCCTAAAAAGAATCATATTTTCTGATATGCAAATTAACAGAAATTCACAATATTTAAAGTTAGGATTTTACTAGAAAATCCGAGATAATTGTTAATTTCTTTTGCATTCTCTCACACTGTCCAATAGAATGAAACAGTTACAAATAAACTTATAGATTTTCTTATTGGTAGAAGTACATATACTTATTCTGTGCTTCTACTCAATCTAGTGAATATCTGAAAAGGTTTAATTAAATCTGCATCTTAGAAATGTGATTTCATAGAGGAAAATATTTATTTAAAAAGGTAGAATTACCAGTTCCACTTTGGGCTGACAACATAGTTCACCTGGCACCTGGTCTGCCCTCTGTGTGACCCAGGGTCCCTCACCACACTGGAGAAAGTTTAAGTGCTATGCTGTCTTTCCTCTTCTCTCTTTCTGTCTGAAAAAGTTGGCCTAGAACAGTGGCACCCCAGTGAGAGCAAAATAAAGTTCCACTTTAATAGTTAAGTAATACCAGGCAAAATTAAAACCAAAAGTTCTGTTTGCCTAAATTGTCCAGAAAGTACTATATTAATTTTTTAAGAAGTTTGATATATGATGAAAAGCATAAAAGTCTCCTGAGTTTCAGGGCTATCATCTAACAGAACCTGGTTAAAGACAGGTTATCTCACAGCCTACTTCTGTAAACAGGTCAGAGCCATTGTAAAGGGATCCCAATAGGAATAGAAAGAGGGCACAAGAAAGTGACCTTGGCTCCAGAAAGATACAGTGAGACTAGTATCAGGCAGTTTTCTTTGAGAAAACAACAAGTTTGCTTACCTGCTCTTGAAGGAACAAGTCATTGGCAATATGCACGATTTTCTCCACAGCAATGATACTTCCAATACTATGAATTTCAATATCAGCCAGCATGGTAAGGACAAGGATAGCTTCAACCAGAAGCTGACGGTATTCTGGCTGAGGCACACGGTTCAGAACAGACTCCACATGAACAGAGAATTTAATCTCGCCTGGAGTCATCTGTGATTGAGAAAAAGATAATCACTTTGAAGAGCCTGTCACACAGGAAATATCCAATTTTCTTTACCTTTTCCAATCCTTTCCTTTTGTCTTTATGAGAGAGAGAGAGAGAGAGAGAGAGAGAGAGAGAGAGAAAGGGAGATGGAGAGGGAGAGGGAGAGGGAGAGAGGGAGAGAGAGAGACTAAACACCACTCCAGCTCCAGCATATGAGGTGGTAAAGGATCAAATATTCTCATAATGCAAGTCCTGCATTCTATTTATACAAGGCTGAGTCACCTCCCCAACAGTCAGTTACTGGCTCTATAACTTTGGATAAATCATATATTTTAATCTACCTTCTTTTCTTTAAATTGAGAACTATAATCCCATCTATACTGCTCTTAAACAGCTGTGTTGAAGGCCAAATTAAAGAATGTGTGAATTGCTTGGAGATTCTTATAAGTACCATCTATGCTTGTTGTATTATGAATTCTATTAATTTTTGTTCTTTATTAAAGACATAAAAACAGCAAAAAGAGGACTGTCTTTTGTATTAGAGAAAAGACTTAAAGGTAAGTGTGAAGCACTGAAGCATAGAATTAGCTTTCTGTATCACTTCTACCAGCCATCATTTGCAACAACTCCAGTATCTTTGAGAATTTTTTTCTGTTCAATATTAGTATTCCTAGCATTCTAATTCTTTTGTTTATTTTGTATATAAGTGTTATTTATTTATATTTTCTAAGTGACTGAACAAAAAGTGAAATATAAACATACCTGATAATTTATATTTGTGATTCATGACAATATTTTCCAGTTATGGCTATATATCTGATTCACTCTAAGATTTTTAAAGACATATTTTATTTGGATATTTATATATATTATTGGATAGAGACAGAGAGAAATTGGGAGGGGAAGGAGAGAGATCTAGAGGAAGGGAGGGAGGGAGAGAGAGAGAGATACCTGCAGACCTACTTCACCACTCATGAAGCCTTCTTCCTGTAAGTGGGGACCAGGGGATTAAACCTGGGCCCTTGTGCACTGTAATGTGTGTGCTTAACCAGGTGAGCCACTGCCTGGCCTCCTAAGATATTTTTTTTTAACTACAGGTATTCAGATGTTATCCCTGAAGCTTCTAAGGCACTGAATTAAGAGATGGGAACTCAGGTTACTCTGATGTATAGTTAGAACTCAGGGCCACTGGTTCGTAATCCAATGGTTTACAAATATATATAAAGATAGGGATATAAAGGATGAGGATATGAAAAGTCAATAATCATTTGATTTCTTTTTTTATTGGACAGAAACAGAGAAATCAAGTGAGAATGGAGAGATAAAGAGGGAGGGAGAGGGAGGGAGAGAGAGAAAGAGAGAGAGAGACCAGACCCCCTACAGATTTCTATTCCTTCTGCCCTCAGACAAGACCACATAAAGTAGCCTAACAAAAGAAGCTGTCCTGCAGCTGGGGAGGTGACTCAGCATGTACACATGATTTGCAAACAGGAAGTCCTCGGTTCAATCCCTGATACTATATATTGCCAAAGCACTGCTCACCACACACATCCCACCCCTGGCCCAGGCCCTTTATCTCACACTGAACAAATAAACATAAAACTTTAAACAATTGACAGAAGTTTTTGTATAATTAATATAATACACAATTATACTCATATATGTTCCTACAGTTTTTAGCATATTTTATTTATATACTGGATACAGAGAGAAATTAACAGGGAAGGAGGAGACAGGGAGAAAGAGAGACACCTGAAATACTGCTTCACTATTTGTGAAGGTGGAAACTGTGTGCTTCAACCCTGGTCTTTGGACACTGTAGTGTGTGCACTTTGTCAGGTGCATCACAGCCTGGCCTCTTCATTCTGTTTTTTAAAAACCAGTCTTATTTCCTCAAAGGAATTTTACATCTAGTTGATTTATAAAAACACAGGTCTTAGTGGGTAGTCCTTTTACTGGCATTGTCTGATGAGTGATATAAGTAGTTTTGCCTACCACTGCAGAAATATTTAAAAAAATAAGCATAATACCATTATTTTACTTTTGTGTATTTAATGTACTTTTCTCTTTCTTTCCTTCTTTCTTTCTTTCTTTCTTTCTTTCTTTCTTTCTTTCTTTCTTTCTTTCTTTCTTTCTTTCTTTCTTTCTTTTTTACCAGAGCTCTACTCTGGCTTATGATGATGTAGTGGACTAATCATGGGATCTTGGAGCTCAAGGCATGAGAGTCTTTTTACATAACCATTATGCTATCTTCCCCATCCAAGACTAGTATTTTAAATGTGATCTGAAATACCTTATTCAGTTAGGTTGTTAATCATATAAATGTAAATGACAGAAAATCTTACCTCTCTAGTGGTTGATGAAGGAAGAACAAAACCTTCAACTGAAAGTCCGTGGCACTGCAGAACAGCAGAAATTCACTGTCATCATGAAAATGCTGGCAAATGACATAATGTAAAGTACTTTTTTTTTAATTCCAGAGCCTCATCATTGAACAGGTAAGAAAATTTCAAAGTGTGTTTCAAGGGGTAGATACTGAAACATGTGAAGCTAGAAGTGCAGGCCAGTCAGTGAAGGACCTTCTAATCCAAGTGACCTTGCAATAAGGCTATGATTCATTTGTGATAAAAAGCAAGGTTAACATATAAAGCCAAACAAATTGTTGACTAATCATGAACCTAAAGGCTTTATATGTAAACTATATTTTCATCCACCAAGTTCCAGATGCTACCATGATGTCAAACAGACTTCCCTGGACAGATGACCTCACCAATGTGTCCTAGAGCCCCGCCTCTCCACAGCCCTGCCCCACTAGGGAAAGAGAGAGACAGGCTAGGAGTATGGATTGACCTGTCAATGCCCATGTTCAGTAGGGAAGCAATTACAGAAGCCAGACCTTCCACCTTCTGAACCCCATAATGATCCTGGGTCCATACTTTTAGAGGGTTAAAGAATAGGAAAGCTATCAAGGGAGGGGATGGGATATGGAGTTCTGGTGGTGGGAACTGTGTAGAATTATACCCCTCTTACCCTATGGTTTTTGTCAGTGTTTCTTTTTTATATAAAAATTTTAAAAAGAAGAATAGGAAATCTATCGGGGTGGGATGGGATATGGAGTTCTGGTGGTGGGAACTGTACCCCTCTTATCCTATGGTTTTGTCAGTGTTTCTATTTTATAAATAAAAATTAAAAGAAAAAAAGCAAGGTTAGACTACAGAAGACACAAGGGTTATCCTCTTTTTAGGGAAATGGAAGGGGAAAGTTGAGAAGGTTTACCTCCTGGGATGGATTAGCCCCAACTATTCAGACCACCCTCGATTTCAGAACCATAAAAAATAGGCTTTCTGGGAGTCTGGCGGTAGTGTAGCGGGCTAAGCGCACCTGGTGCAAAGCGCAAAGACTGCATAAGGATCCCCACCTGCAGGGGAGTCCCTTCACAGGTGGTGAAGCAGGTCTGCAGGTGTCTATCTTTTCTCCCCCTCTGTCTTCCCCTTCTCTCTATATTTCTCTCTGTCCTAACAATGACGACATCAATAACAACAACAACAATGAAAAACAACAAGGGTAACAAAAGGGAAAAATAAATAAATAAATAAATAAAAATAGGCTTTCTGCAATATATGTATCTTAGCCCAGACCCCAGCTCACCAGAGGAAATTTTGGTGCTATATCGTCCTCCCCCTTCTTTCAGATTCTGTCCTTATCTTTATATCTGAAAAAAAAAGTCAGCTCAAAAAGGCGAGGGAGGGCCTAGCAGTGACAAAATAACAGCAACAAAAGGGAAAAGGAAAAAATCAAAATGGTCTTCAGAACAATTCTTAAGCTGAAGAAAAACCTTTAGACATGTAGTTATTACAGTTTCTAGTTACACATCCTCCAGAAGCACTCTTAATCTCCTTACCATGCTCTATTTGTGCCTGCCATATTTAAACATCCTATGTAATCTACTGTTTGTTACGTTTATTATTTGTCTCTTTCTCTAAAATGTTATAGGTTCCATAAGGCAGATTTCTGCCTGTTTTTTTTTTCTGGATTAATGTGAGCACCCAGGACACAGTAGATGTTCAGGAGATATATAAATAATTATTTTTTATATTTTTCCATCATCAAATAAATTATTAGAAAGCAATGGGAATTCACGACTTATCACTGTAGATTGAAAATAACTCAAAAGTGCTATATGCTAAATGGAAGATTATAATTTCAATTCAAAGGGTTTACTGACTCTTCCATTCCAAGTTCCATAAGCCAAATAGTTGTTTGCAAGCATGTATGCAAAGAGATCATTACATTCATTCTCTGAAAAGAATAAAATGAAAATAGAGAAGCATTTGCTTTTTCTCTTACATTAGGATCCCAAGTCCAGATTTTGGTTCCACAACAAGATAACTAATTTTCCCAATCAAATTAAGATGCCCCTTCTTTTGTATCCTTACAGCCTTATGGTTATATCCTTTATTATGACATATTTTGGCTTTGTATTATATTTAAGAAGGTAATATTTAAGAAGATAACTAAAAAAATAAACTCTTTGGTGAGAAGAACAAATACCTTCCATTCTGGGATATAATAGCAAGAATTGCAAACTTGTGAAACCATGTTACCACAGCCCAGGTATAAGTAAGAGAGAAAAATCTATATCTGTCATTACTGTGTTACAAAAGCTAGATAGAAGGAAAATAAGTTCTTGTTAGTCTTTGAAAAAAAGCTCCCCAGAGCTGATAGCCTAAGGAAACAATTTCTGTCATTCAAAAAAGTGATCTTATTTTGTCCCTGGAGGAAGAGCAGTGTGCTAAATAGAGATACACAACTAAAGGTTTTCAAGTCATGGAGAAAGGTGTCTTTAGGTCCCTTCCATGGTCAACAAAGAAACAAAAATTATACCTAAGGGGCAATAAGTGAGACTTATTAATTAAGAATTAATTAAGAATATAATAGCCTTCTTGGGTTACATAATTGTAATGGTGTGATATATCCTTAAATATCTTTGGCAAGCTAGACCTCTGAAAGAAAAACAAGTCTTGGACAGGAGTTGGTGTACTGCACCAAAATAAAAGACTCTGGGGGTGGGGGGAGGGTTTAGGTCCTGGAACAGATGGCACCTAGTGGGGGCTGTATTGTTATTTGGAAAACTAAGAAATGTTATGCATGTACAAACCACTGTATTTTACTGTCAACTGTAAACCATTAATCCTCCAATAAAGAAATATAAAGAAAAAAGAAAAAACAAGTATTGGTGATACCATCAGAGGCTTTGGACTTCTAGCATCATGAAAGCATTTTCATTCAAGCAAAAATACAGCTAAGTGTTTCTTACACAAGCACCTCAGAGACTGTAGTGCTTTACTATAGTGATGCTTGGTTATTAGCAGTATATCACCAAATTCTTCCTTCCACTTTACAATAGTTACAAAAAAATATGATCTCCTTATCAGCAATTCCTTTGATTAGGGTAACACAATGTTTCAGAATATCCACTATGGCCAAAGGCAGAGAAGCAATGATTCTTGAAATCATGAGAAGAAACTATGTAATTAATAATGTATAAATAACACAGTGATGACTTCATTCTTATGTTTTCATCTCTATGTTTTGTCTATATGAGTCTGGCATTTTTATATAATTGAAGTGATGCCACAGTCATGCCATATTTTAGTCAAAAAGACTGAGATTTCAAGGGGGAAATAAAATGATGGCTCTAGTGTGTTATGTTTACCTTTTGCAAAACTTTCCACACTTTCTGATAAAATCCAACTGGGACTCTGTTTAGTGCTCCATCAAGCCTTCTTCGGCGTTGCCATTGACCCTGACGATTATCTTTAGATGTCTGCTGGCCACGAACACTAAGAAATGGCCCACTACTTACAGTCACAGAAGTTCCAGGTGACTAAAGAGAAAAGGAAAGAATCTAAATAAAAAGTTATCTCTGATAATATATTATATCACAATGAATAATAAACACACCACAGAACTTAAAAGCACATATTAAGTGCAATATTCTATATAAAGTTATAGTGAAGCTAGAAAACTTGTGAGCAGATAGCAGTAATGTAAACTGGTACAGCCCATTTATCTACTCATTCACTTGTGATCTACTATTGAGTTATAAACCCAGCTCTGGGTATACTCCTTTTTTTTTAAACCACCCAGGTTATCACTAGTTAAGTGCCTCTATGACAATCCACCACTCCCAGTGGACACTTTATCTTTTTAAAAATATATATACAGAGATAAATTGAGAAGGAAGAAGGAGATATGGAGAGAGAGAGAGAGAGACACCTGTGGCACTGCTTCACTGCTCATGAAGTTTCTTCCCTACAGGTAGGTACTAGGGGCTTGAACCTAGATTCTTGCATGTGGTAATGGGTGTGCCACTCCCTATCTCTTAACTTTTGGGGCAGTTCTTTTAGAAAGAAATTGATTTATACGTAATAAGTGCTATAAAAATCCGAATCTTTTTATTTCTCTGGCTATCTCCATGAAACTAGCTAGTCTATGAATAAATTTGTTGTTTTTAAGAATCAAACACAGCTTTAATAAATGAAAAAAACTGTGAGTTAGGCAAAGCATAATATCTGAGCACAATGAAATTAAATTATAAATCAGTAACAGAAGTAAACTTGGAAAATTTACAAATATGTGCAAATTGGACAGCATGCCCTTATATAACTAAAAGGTTAAAGAATATATTACAAAGAAAATTAAAAAAACACTCTGAGATGAATGAAAATGAAAACACTGTATGCCAAACATTCAGAGATGAGTCTAAATCACTTTAAAGAATAGTTTATGCTACAAACATTTACATTAAAAGTAGATCCCTATGGGAGGTGTGGCTATGAAGTAGCATCAGCTGTGTTTTGCTCTCCCCATTCAACTAGGAAAAGCAATAAAAACCACCTAAGAACTCAACAAGATAGGACCAGGATCTCTTCAAGAATCCGCCAAGCCACAAGTGAGTACAAACACATGTGGGTCCTGGACAGAAAGGGGTTGAGGGAGATTAATAGGGCTAAAAAGCCATACTCAGGATTGGCTAGTGTCAGTCTGGGAGTTTGTCAGCTAAGACACACTACTTCCAGGTCTGAGTTTTTAGCAACAAAAAGACTTAAAGGAAAAAAAATCACCCAAAGCCAATTTACAACTGTGGGTTCTCCCATCTCCATTGCTGTTGCCCCTCAGAGGCTGGAATAGCAGCATGGAAACCCTATATTGAGAACAAGGGCACAGAAATGCCGGGATGACTCAGGATAAAATCTTCCTTCCTGATGGACCAGAGGTGTGGATATGGATAGGAGACTTTTCACATAGTTCTCCTAATAAACTAGGAAAACCAATGAAAAATCACATAAAAACTACCAAATACAACCAGGATTTTTTCAGAAACTTACTAAGCCACAGAGCACAGCACTGCTGTGGCTGTGGATCTGGGGATTGGGCGTGGAACTTTGGACCACTGGGTGTGAGAGTCTCTTTGAATAACCATTGTGCTATCTATCTTTCACCCTATTTTATCTCTTGGTAATGAGTGATTGATTAAGCTAAAAAAATCTATTTATGAAGAAGTCAGGCGGTAGCGCAGTGGGTTAAGCACACATGGCGCAAAGCGCAAGGACCGGTATAGTGATCCCGGTTCAAGCCCCCAGCTCCCCATCTGCAGGGGAGTCGCATCATAAGCAGCGAAGGAGGTCTGCAGGTGTCTATCTTTCTCTCACCCTCTCTGTCTTCTCCTCTCGCCATTTCTCTCTGTCCTATCCAACAACGATATCAATAATAACTAAAACAATGATACAACAAGTGCAACAAAAGGAAATAAATAAATATATTTTAAAAAATCTGTTTATGGTTAAAAAGCCTTCAGGCTCCCATAGCCCACAGGAAAGATAAGTTATACACAAATCACCAGAAACATAACAAGGGTATAACACCCATTATGATTCACCTAGGGGATTGAGATAAAACAACAACAACAACAAAGTTAAGATTTGGAACTGTAAATTTTTAAGTACCTTACTTAGGCACAAGTCAATCAAGTCAGTATGATCAGTGCATTGTAAAGTAGCTGGGGCAGGGCCATTCAAGACTGTAGAAGCTTTACTCATTGTAAGAAGGTGCCTCTTGTTGTTCCAATCATCCACTTCTCTCTTCAATTTGAACACAAGAGACCCTACCTCCCAACTTCCAAAAGCAGTTGTGTTAACATTAGAATAACAGCTCTACCCATTCCTGAGGCACACCAAAAGCCAAAGGTGACAAGCTTCAAGGATCCAGTAACAAACCACTAGAAATCACCTCATATCATATATAAACAGCAACACCCAGTACATTTGTGTAAATTTCATAACACACCAGATATAATGGTCAAACAGAAAGGAAACATTGGAGAAATGAGTCAGGACAAAATCCTAGGGGAAAAAATGCCAAACATCAAGAAGCAAATAAGAATGAGTACAACATCCAAACACTAATCGATATAATAATCACAGGATTGAAGAAAGTTTTTGAAGGTAATATCAGAAATGGGGAAAATGACAAATGAAACTCTGAAATAAAACACCATCTCGAGGTAATTAGAGAGCTGAAAGCTGAAAAAGCTGAGTAAGAAAGCAAAATTAGCTGAACAGGCTAATACAGTATCAGAACAAGGTAATAAAATAATTGAGTTAAGAAAACAGATGAGGAAAGCAATAACAGAATAACTGAGGCAGAAAACAGAAATGACAAGATCAAAGATGAATTAGCGAAAACCAAGAAAGAAGTAAGAGAACAAAAAAGATTAAGAGACACTGAAAACAACAACAGAGATGTATGAGATGAACTCAAAAGAAGTAATATACACATTAATGGCTTCCCAGAGTAAGAATGAGAGGAAGGGAAAGAAAGCATTCTATAGGAGATAATAGCTGAGAACTTCACTATTTAAACAACATAAGGGGGGGTTGGGCAGTAGCTCAGCAGGTTAAGTGCACATGCGCAAAGCACAAGGACTGGAGTAAGGATCCCGGTTCAAGCCCCTGGCTCCCCACCTGCAGGGGAGTTGCTTAACAGGCAGTGAAGAGGTCTGCAGGTATCTTTCTCTCCTTCACTCTATCTTCCCTTCCTTTCTCCATTTCTCTGTCATATCCAACAATGATGACATCAACAAAAACAACAACAATAAAAAACAATAAGGGCAACAAAAGGGAAAATAAATTTAAAAAGTATTTAAAAACAACATAAAGGGGGCAGAGCCAAGATGACGACTTGGAAACAGCAGCTGGCATGAGCTCCAAAAAGCAGCAGTTTGTGACCTGGGATTCTCTGGAGAGGGTAGGATATTGGGCCGTCAGTAGGAGAGTGAACAAGGGCTGGTCAGGGAGACACCAAGGAGGAGGCCTATAACCCACTCTTGGGCTGGCAAATGGAGGCCAGGGGGACAAAGAAAGGAAAGCTAATACTATAACTGAACTGAACAAAGAAGCTGACGGAAGGGAAAGCAGGCTAACAGAAGCAGAAAACAGAATTTGCCAGACAGAGGATGAGCTAGAGAAAACTAATAAAGAGGTAAGAGAGCTCAAAAAGAGATTGAGAGACATTGAAAACAACAACAGAGACTTACAGGATGATCTCAAAAGAAGTAACATTCATTAACTGGCCTGCCAGAGGAAGAAAGAGAGGAAGGGGAAGTAAACATTCTAGAGGAAATAATAAAAGAAAACTTCCCAGACCTAACCAACAGAAAGGACATTAAGATTCAAGAGACTCAGTGAGTCCCAATCAGAATCAATCCAGACCCGAAGACACAAAGATACATCATAGTTACAATGAAAGAAGTAAGGATAAATAAAGGATCCTAAAGGCTGCAAGAGAAAAATCAAAAAGTCACATACAGGATAAAACCCATAAGACTATTTGCAGACTTCTCCACTCAAACTCTAAAAGCCAGAAGAGAATGGCAAGATATCTATGGAGCCCTCAATGAAAAAGGGATTCAACCAAAAATAATATATCCTTCTAGACTTTCATTCAAACTAGATGGAAGGATCAAAAGCTTCTCAGACAGTCAACAGTTAAAGGATGCAACCATGATCAAGCCTGCTCTGAAAGAGGTTCAAAAAGACCTCTTACAAACAAGAACATCACCATAATACTTACCATATATCAGAGCAAACAAAAAATTGTTGAATAATGGCACTACAATACATTAAATCCATAATATCAATAAATGTCATTGGCTTAAACTCACCCATTAAAAGGCACAGAGTGGGAGGATGGATCAGAAAACACAACACAACCATATGCTGTGTGCAAGAATCTCACCTGACCCAACAAGACACACACATAATTAAAGTGGCAGGATGGAAAACTATCATACAGGCTAAAGGACCACAAAAAAAGGCAGGAACAGCCATTCTCATCTCTGACACAAGACTTTAAATTAAATAAAGAAATAAAAGATAGGCAAGACCATAACATAATTATTAGAGGATCATTCAACCAAGTAGATTTAACAATTATTAACATCTATGCACCCAATGAGGGCCCATCTAAATACATCAAACACCTACTGAAAGAACTACAAAAATACATCAATAGTAATACAATAATAGTTGGAGACTTCTACACCCCACTCTCACACTTAGATCAATGAAGCAGAGAATCAACAAAGAAATAAGAGAATTAAATGAAGAGATGGACAGACTAAACCTCTTGGATAATTTCAGAGTTCTTAACCTCCCTAAAACAGGAATAAACATTCTTTTCAAATCCACACAGCACATCCTCAAGGATTGACTGAAAATTAGGCCACAAAGACAGTATCAATGAATTCAAGAGCACTGACATCATCCCAAATATCTTCTCAGACCACAGTGGAGTAAAGCAAACATTCAACATCAAATAGAAAATTACTAAAAGTCACAAAATTTGGAAACTCAACAATATGCTGCTTAAGAATTGCTGGGTCAAAGAGGCACTCAAGCAAGAAATTCAAATGCTCCTGGAAACAAATAAAAATGAAGACACAAGCTATCAAAATATTTGGGACACAGATAAAGCAGTACTGAGAGGGAAACTCATAGACATACAATCACATATTCGAGAACAAGAAAAAGCTCAAATAAATTACCTTACTACACACCTTAAGGACATACAGAAAGAGGAATAAAGGAACCCTAAAAGACAGAAATCACTAAAATTAGAGCAGAAATAAACAACATCAAAAATAAGAGAACCATACAAAAGATCAATTCTTCTTCTTCTAGCGTTTGCCCTTCTTCCGTAGCCAGTCAACAGCGTCAGGTTGAGCCTGATGTAAAGTTTCGAGACCTCCTTTGAATCTGGAGAGGTGGCAGTCGTTGACTATGTGGGTCATAGTCTGTCTGGAGCCGCAGGGGCAGTTCGGGTCATCTCTGGCTCCCCAACGATGGAACATAGCGGCGCACGGGCCATGGCCTGTTCGATAGCGATTGAGGAGGACCCAATCATAACGTGCTAGGTCAAAGCCGGGTTGACGCTTACAGGGGTCTGTGATGAGGTGTTTGTTCTTTACCTCAGCTGACTGCCAACTCTGTTTCCAAGAGTCTGGAACAGAGAAGTTCAGTGTAGGCGTAGGGGACCAGATTGGGTGACGAGACATCAAGCATTGGACAGGGTGGGCGAAGATATCCACGTATATTGGCAGGTCCGGTCGAGCGTAGACGTGGGAAATGAACTTAGATGATGCTGCATCCCGACGAATATCTGGCGGGGTGATGCTGCTAAGAACTGGCAGCCATGGAACCGGGGTGGAATGGATGGTTCCAGAAATTATCCTCATGGAGGAATATAATTTGGAATCGACTAAGTGGACATGGGGGCTACGGAACCATACTGGGGCACAGTATTCTGCAGTGGAATAGCATAATGCCAGAGATGATGATCATAGTGTGGAAGCAATTGTGCCCCATGAGGAGCTGGCCAGTCTTGCAATGATGTTATTCCTCGCGCCCACCTTTGCTGCAGTTTTTATGAGATGTTCGTGAAATGACAGAGTGCGATTGAGAGTAACGCCAAGATAGACTGGCTGGGCTTCATGCCGGATTCTCGAATCGCCAAGCTGCACATTAAGCTCACGCGAGGCCAAGGCATGTGTATATGGAAAACAGATGATACTGTTTTTGCAGTGCTAGGGATTAGTTGCCATTTTTTACAGTAATCAGATATCAGAGACATGTCTTTCGTGAGTGTTTCCTCGAGGATGTCGAACTTGGATGCCTGAGATCAATGAAGTCTAATATTGGCATTTTGAACAATTAAACAAGATTGACAACCACCTAGCCAGATTCACCAAAAAAAAAAAAAAGGGAAAAGACTCAAATAAATATAATTGTAAACAACAGAGGAGTGATCACACTGACACCACAGAAATCCAGAAACTCATGCAAAACTCTCATGAAGAACTATACTTCACCAAGCTAGAGAATCTAGAAGAAATGGAAGAATTCCTAGAAACATATGCCCTTCCAAAACTGAACCAAGAAGAACTACAAAACCTAAATTCACAAATCACAGACAAAGAAATCAAAACAGTTATTAAGAATCTTCCCAACAATGAAAATCCTGGACCAGATGGCTTCACAAATGAATTCTACAAAACCTTCAGGAAACAGTTAATACCTATAATTCTAAAGTTCTTGCACAAGATTGAAGCAACAGGAACACTCCCTTCCACCTTCTATGAAGCCAACATCACCCTGATACCAAAAGCAAATAGGGACAGAACAAAAAAGGAAAACTGCAGACCAATATCTCTGATGAACATAGTTGCCAAAATATTAAACAAGATACTGGCCAAATGGATACAGAAGCATATCAAAAATATTGTTCTTCACAAACAAGTGGGGTTTATCCCAGGAATGCAAGGCTGGTTCAACATACATAAGTCAATCAATGTCATTCACCACATCAATAAAAACAAGAACAAAATCCACAGGATTGTCTCAATAGATGCAGAGAAAGCCTTTGACAAAATCCAACACCCATTCATGCTCAAAACTCTACAAAAAATGGGAATAGATGGGAAATTCCTCAAGACAGTGGAATCCATATATAGCAAACCTACAGCTAACATCATACTCAACTGACAGAAGCTGAAAGCATTCCCCCTCAGATCGGGGACTAGACAGGGCTCTCCATTATCATCATTACTCTTCAAAATAGTATTGGAAGTTCTTGCCAAAGTAATCAGGCAAGAGAAAGAAATCAAAGGAATGCAGATTGGAAGGGAAGAAGTCAAGCTCTCACTATTTGCAGATGATATGATAGTGTATATAGAAAAACCTAAAGAATCCAGCAGAAAACTACTGGAAGTTATTAGGCAATATAGGAAGGTGTCAGGCCACAAAATAAATGTACAAAAATCATTGGCATTTCTTTATACAGACACTAAATCTGAAGAAGAGCTCATTTAGAAATCAATCCCATTCACTGTTGCAGCAAAATCAATAAAATACCTAGGAATAAACCTGACCAAAAAAGTGAAGGACTTTTATACTGAAAACTCTGTGTACTATTCAAGGAAATAGAAAATGATAGCATGAAATGGAAAGACATCCCATGCTCATGGATTGGAAGAATTAAATAATCAAATGAATATTCTCCCCAAAGCCATATACAAATTTAACGAGATACCCATCTAATTTCCACTAAGCTTCTTTAAGAGAATAGAACAAAAACTACAGTCATTTATCTGGAACCAGAAAACACCTAGAATCACCAAAACAATCTTGAGGAAAAGAAACAGAAATGGAGGCATCACAGTCTCAGATCTCTATATTATAAGGCCATTTTCATCAAAACAGCCTGGTACTGGAACAAAAATAGGTACACATACCAGTGAAACAGAATTGAAAGCCCAGAACTAACCCCCCCACACACACTTATGGACATCTAATCCTTGATAAGGGGGCCCAAAGTATTAAAGGGAAAAAGGAAGCTCTCTTCAATAAATGTTGCTCGGAAAACTGGGTTGAAACATACATAAAAATGAAACTGAACCACTTTATCTCACTAGACACAAAAGTCAACTCCAAATGGATCAAGAACCTGCATGTTAGACTAGAAACTATTAAATACTTAGAGGAAAACATTGGTGGAACCCTTTATCACCAAAGCCTCAAAGACATCTTTGATGATACAAACCCAACTGTAAGGAAGACTAAAGCTTAAACAAATCAGCGGGACTACATCAAATTGAAGACCTTCTGCACTGCAAAGGAAACTATCATTTAAACATATAGAGCTCTCACAGAATGGGAGAAGATCTTCACATGCCATTCATCAGACAAGAGACTAATAACCAAAATATATAAAGAGCTGAGCAAACTTAACAAAAAAAGCAAATGACCCCATTCAAAAATGGGCAGAGGATATGAACAGAACATTCACTACAGAGGAGATCGAAAAGGCTAGAAAACACATGAAAAATTGCTCCAGGTCACTCATTGTCAGAGAAATGCAAATAAAGACAACACTGAGATACCACCTCACTCCTGTGAGAATGGCAAACATCAAAAAGGACAGCAGCAACAAATGCGGGAGAGGTTATGGGGACAAATGAACTCTTATGCACTGCTGGTGGGAATGAAAATTGGTCCAACCTCTGTGGAGAGCAGTCTGGAGAACTCTCACAAGGCTACATTTCTTCTCCCAGTATTTCTTCTCCTAGGGATATACCCCAAGGACTCCATAACTCCCAACCAAAAAGATATGTGTACACCTATGTTCATAGCAGCACAATTCGTAATAGCTAAAACCTGGAAGCAACCCAGGTGCCCAACAACAGATAAGTAGCTGAGAAAGCTGTGGTATATATTCACAATGGAATACTACGCAGCTATTAAGATCAATGAACCCACATTTTTTGACCTATCTTGTATGGAGCTAGAAGGAATAATGTTAAGTGAGCAAAGTCAGAAAGATAAAGATGAGTATGGGATGATCCCACTTATAAACAGAAGCTGAGAAAGAAGAACAGAAAGGGAAACTCAAAGCAGGATTTGACTGAATTTAGAGTAGGGCACCAAAGGCAAAACCCTGAGTTGAGGGTGAGGGTAGGTGTTCTGCTTCACAGGTTGGGGGAGGGGGAAGAGGAGGATAATAGGATGGGACATAGATTTTTGGTGGTATGAATGGTGTTTACATACACTTCTATTAATTTTTAGTCATATAAATCACTACTTAATTAATATGAGAAAGAAAAATTAATTAAATGTCTCAAACTTTATAATGCACAGACCAGAAGCTAAGTCTTCAATATGTTGATTCTCTTAACAGCTTAGACCAGGGAGAACAGAAGCAACTGGTGGCACAACTATATACAAAAAATGTCAAAAGACATAAATTATGGTGATGGTGTGTATGATACAGCAAAGTCTAACAAAGGGATATTTCAAAGTTAACACAATTGCCAAATAATGTGATTATAGCAACAACCATCTATTGCCATCTGAAATCCTAAGACAGCAGGAACCTCCCGCTTCCTCTATAGAGCCTATATTTCTCCCAGTCCTGGAACCTCTAATGTGGGGCTCACTTTTCTGTATGCTTCTCTCAGTCCATACCAAATGATATTGCTTCCACCACTCCCAACCTAATCAGTGCAACGAGTACCACCTCAGCATGCTTCACTTCAGTCTGTGTCCAGAGATGTCACGCGTGGAATGTCAGCCCTTCAGCCTTATCACTAGGGTGAGACCTTTCCTTTCTCATAGGATTATCTAATTCCAGGTGGCACACTTCCTAACAAAGTCCCAAAACCTAGATATAGACCAGGTCTCATCAGATAGAGCATATGTTCACATTTTTCCATAAATTAGGGCAAAATATATACCTGAAAGCAAAAGTACACAATAGTCTGCAGTGAGTCAGTATAAAGTTTCTAATGAAATAGTGTCTACTTAGATTCAGATACCCTCCTCATCTACTTCTTATTAAACTTCCCTCATTCACTCCAAAGCTAACCTTATCAAAGAAAGGACTGTAAAACCTGAATAACAGAAGAGACTGGCATATCTTTTATAAATTTTTTAATTTAAAAAAGGAGACATTAAAAAAACCATAGGATAATATTGGTACAATTCCACAAAATTCCCACCACGAGATCTCTGTATCCCATGCCTTCCTCTGACAGCTGATAGCTTTCCTATTCTTTACCCCTCTGGGAGTATGGAACCAAGGTCATTGTGGGATGCAGAAGGTGGAAGGTCTGGCTTCTATAATTGCTTCCCTGATGAACATGGGCAGTCAAAGGTCGATCCATACTCCCAGCCTGGAGACTAGCATATCTTAACGATGACTCTTTAGTCACTATCAGGCCACCTAATCAGCTGGGGCAGGCCCTAGCTGGGGAGTCCTGAGATTCCCAAACAGACATAATGGGCCTAGACCTCGAATAAATCCCTCTCTCCATTGTTACTGGTCATTTCTATCAGAAACAACACAATAGACCACTTTGTGGGCCCCCAGAGGACCTTGCCCCCAACTTGGATCAACAACCATAGAGAATATTCCATCCTCCCAAGGGAGGCTGGTCAACATACTCTATGCTACACCTGAGGAAGATGGGTCCTGCTATAGGGGCAGCTTGGAACGTTCCTACTCGTGACCACAGAATGTGATCTCAGATCTACAGGAATGCAGAGGTCACATAGGCTCCAAGCTGAATATAGTCCCCATATCAGATCAGATAAAATCTATGGGGTTTACAGGCAACAGTATTTATACAATTTTCCCATATTTGGGAGCTATTCTCTCCCCGCATCCAGCTTTCTGCTTTTTCCAGCCATGACATCATCTCCCTGGACAATAACTTGGACGCACCTGAATATCAGATTTCTGGCACAGGGAAATAAAAAAAGAAAAACAAAAAGATAAAAAAACTAGTATAGCCACAGGCCCTTTGGAATATAACTTCTTCTTCTTCTTCTAGCATTTGCCCTTCTTCCGTAGCCAGTTAACAGCGTCAGGTTGAGCCTGATGTAAAGTTTCGAGACCTCCTTTGAATCTGGAGAGGTGGCAGTCGTTGACTATGTGGGTCATAGTTTGTCTGTAGCCGCAGGGGCAGTTTGGGTCCCCAGCAGTGGAACATAGCGGCACACCAGCCATGGCCTGTTCGATAGCGATTGAGGAGGGCCCAATCATAACGTGCTAGGTCAAAGCCGGATTGACGCTTGCAGGGGTCTGTGATGAGGTGTTTGTTCTTTACCTCAGCTGACTGCCAACTCTGTTTCCAAGAGTCTGGAACAGAGAAGTTCACTGTAGGCGTAGGAGACCAGATTGGGTGACGAGACGTCAAGCGTTGGACAGGGTGGGCGAAGATATCCGCGTATATTGGCAGGTCCGATCGAGCATAGACACGGGAAATGTACTTAGATGATGTCGCATCCCGACGAATATCTGGCGGGGCGATGTTGCTAAGAACTGGCAGCCATGGAACCGGGGTGGAATGGATGGCTCCAGAAATTATCCTCATGGAGGAATATAATTTGGAATCGACCAAGTGGACATAGGGGCTACGGAACCATACTAAAACATGCCTACTAGCTATCTATAAAATGGAGACCCACCCCAACTCTTCATTTGAACTATTCCAGCCTTTAGGTTCATGATTGGTCAACAATTTTTTTGGCTTGGTATGTTAACTTTCTTTTCAGCCACCAGGTTCCAGATGCTACTGTGATGCCAACCAGACTTCCCTGGACAGACAAACCCCACAAATGTGTCCTGTAGGTCCGATTCCCCAGAACCCCGCCCCACTAGGAAAAGAGAGAGGCAGGCTGGGAGTATGATCAACCTGCCAATGCCCACATTCAGCAGGGAAGCAATTACAGAAGCCAGACCTCCCACCTTCTGCATCCCACAATGACCTTGTATCCATACTCCCAGAGGGTTAAAGAATAGGAAAGCTATCAGGGGAGGGGATGGGATACGTAGTTCTGATGGTGGGGATAGTTTGAAGTTGTAACCTTCTTATCCTATGGTTTTGTCAGTATTTCTTTTTTATAAATAAAATAATAAATTAAAAATAAGTAAACAAAAAATAGAAAGGGCATAAATATTCAAGAATCCCAGAGAGGCCTAAACAGAATTGACCCAAATCTAAAGACAAGAAGACACATCATATTTAGAATGAAAAGGAATAAGGATAGATAAAGATTTTGAAGTTTGCAAGAGAAATACAGACAGCCACACACAGAGGGAAAAAAAACCCATAAGATTATCAGTAGATTTCTCCACACAAACTCTAAAGGCCAGAAGAGAATGGCAAGATATACACTGGATGTTCAATGAGAATGGCTTTACACCGAGTCTACTGTATCATGCTAAACTGTCATTCAGACTATATGAAGGTATAAAAACCTTCTCAGGTGGTCCGGGAGGTGGCGCAATGGATAAGGCATTGGACTCTCAAGCCTCATGGTCCTGAATTCCATCCCCAGCAGCACATGTACCAGAGTGATATCTGGTTCTTTCTTTCTCTCCTATCATTTCTCATGAATCAATAAATAAAATTAAAAAAAAACTTCTCAGACAAGTAACACTTGAAGGAATCAACTATTACCAATCCTGCCCTGCAAGAAGTCCTGAAAGGTCTCTAAAAACAATCACAACACCACCAAAAGCATGCCATATATCAGAACACTCTAAGAGTTTAGAATAATGGCATTAAAATGTCTTAAATATATAATATCAGTAAATGTCAGTGTATTGAATTCACCCATTAAAAGGCAGAGTAGGAAGATGGATGAGAAAATGTAACCCAACCACATACTCTCTGAAGAAAACCCACCTAACTCAACAGGATAAACACAGACTTAAAATCAAAGGATGGGAAAGTATCATACAAGCCAATGGACCACAATAAGGGGCATAAAAAGATATTCTCATATCTTACACACTTGATTCTTGAAGCTAAATAGACACACTGACCAGTGGAATAGAATTGAGAGCCCCACACTTTGGACATCTAATCTTTGACAAAGGCTGAGGAACATGTGAAAAATGCTCCAAGTCATTGATTGTCAGAGAAATGCAAGTAAAGAGAACAATGAGATACCACTTCACTCCTGTGAGAATGTCATACACCAGAAAAGGCAGCAGCAAAAAATCCTGGAGAGTCGTGGGGACAAAGGAATCCTCCTGCACTGCTGGTGGGAATGTAAATTGGTCCAACCCTGTGTTGAGAGCAGTCTGGAGAACTCCCAGAAGGCTAGAAATGAAGCTACCATATGACCCTTCAATTCCTCTCCTGGGGATATATTCTAAGGAACCAAAAACACCCATCCAAAAAGATTTGTGTACACATATGTTCTTGGCAGCACAATTTGTAATAGCCAAAACCTGGAAGCAACCCAGGTGTCCAACAACAGATGAGTGGCTGAGCAAGTAGTGGTGTATATATACAATGGAATACTACTCAGCTGTAAAAAATGGCGATTTCATCATTTTCAGCCTATCATGGATGAAGCTTGAAGAAACCATGTTAAGTGAAATAAGTCAGAAACAGAAGGAATGAATATCGGATGATCTCACTCACATGTATTAGTTGAAAAACAATATCAGAAGAGAAAACACTAAGCAGAAGTTGGACTGGAATTGGTGTACTGCAACAAAGTAAAAGACTTTTGGGGGGGAGTTCAGGTTCTGGAACAAGATGACAGAGGACCTAGTGGGTCAAGGACCTGGGTTTAAGCTCCCAGTCTCCACTTGCAGTAGGGGAAAGGCTCCATGAGTTTTAACGCAGTGTTGTAGGTATCTCTCTTCCTTTCTCTCCCCCTCTTTATCTCCCCTTCCTCTCAATTTCTCTCTGTCACTATCCTAAAGAAATAAACTAATAATATATTAAAAAAGAAATAAAGAAAGGGGAAACAAAGATTAAAACTCAATTAAATAGAGGGGGCTTGATGGTGGTGTATCCAGTAGAGTACACATGTTGTGTTGCTCAAGGATTTGGGTTCAATCCCTAGCCCCCACCTGCAGGGAGGACACTTCATGAATGGTGAAGCAGTGCTTCAACTATCTCTCTTTTTCTTCCAGTCCCCACTTTCCTTCTCATTTTTTCTGTTTATATCCAAAAAGAAAGAAAGAAACCAAAAATGAAAGAAACCAAGAAGGAAAAGAAAGAAGGAAGGGGGAGTGGGGCAGTAGTGCAGCAGGTTAAGCGCACATGGCACAAAGTGCAAGGACTGGTCTAAGAATCCCACTTTGAGCCCTGGCTCACTACCTTCAGGGGAGTCGCTTCATAGGCAGTGAAGCAGGTCTGCAGGTGTCTATCTTTCTCTACCCTTCTCTTTCTTCCCCTCCTCTCTCCATTTCTCTCTGTCCTATCCAAAAATGACGACATCAACAACAATAATAAATACAACAACAAAAAAACAAGGGCAACAAAAAGGAAATAAATAAATAAAAATTTTTTAAAAAGAAAGAAGGAATGATAGAGAAAGAAAGAAAGGAAGGAAGAAAGAAAGAAGGAAGGAAGAAAGAAAGAGGAAGATAAATGTTATCTGGGAGGTGGTGGAGTGAATAAAGCACTAGACAGTCAAGCATGATTCTGCATTCAGTCCCCAGCAGCACATATACCAATATACCAGAGTGATATCTCTCTCTCTCTCTCTCTCTCTCTCTCTACCTATCACTCTTTATGAGTAAATAAATAAGATCTTTACAAAAGAGGAAAATAAAAATGGCTGGCAGGAGTGGTGGATTCAATGTGTAAGTACCAAGGCTCCAGAAATAACACTGATTTCAAAAATCATTATCTAATTGGTCTATTGTAGCAGATGCAGGAACTTTAAAGGAGGGAGGAGATGGGTATGATAAATATGATAATTAATAGGGTAATTTTGTAAAAGAATATTAGATCTCTAAAAAGAGAATTATATAAGCTGTTTGTAATTTGTTACTTTATTTGTAAAAAATATGAGCTCATGCATGTTATGTAGAGGGAGGAAGGAGGTGGGAGAGGACCAAAAACGGGATGCAGGCTCAGCAAGTAAGAACAGACGAAGAGGCTATTTAGTAGAGTCTGTAGTGTGCTGACATTTATTATGGGGAGATGTTAAACTGTATACCTATGATGACAACTAACTTGAAAAAAAACTCAACATCTCATCATAAGTTGATCAAAAAAGTGATCCGATAAAATAAAGAAACAGAAAAAGCAAAAATTCAGAGTAATACTTTAATTAATTATGGCCTATTGGAGTAGATCAAAAAGCTTTAAAGGAAGGAGATGGAAGACAGTTGAAAGGAGTGGAGTGCAGACCCAGTGCATTATGATGCGGGGAGATGATTAAGTTGGCAAAAAAGTTTGATATGCTGACACCAATTATGGGGACATATAAAACTACATCTGTGACAAGAAGTACCTTGTAAATTTTCCAAAAACATTTCTCCCAAAACATGATAAAAATTCAATTAAATAGATAGGTCAAGGTAGAACTGTAACAATTTAGGTGGGAATGTGAACTTCAAATTCTAAATATATAGTGAATTTCTAAGTAGTTCTCTTTGATCATAAAAATATATAATACCTTCAACAAATCACTCTCAACCAAAAATAATAATACTTGTTAACAGCATCAGTTTAATTCTTCAGTATAAAATGCAGTTATTTCACCTTTCAGACAGGAAAACACTCAATTATCCAAATTATGTGGCAGAAAAACTATAAAGTGCACATTTTCTATCACAAGGCTATAATTCCATTTTTTAACTGACTTAATAATGATTGACAAGACCATGGGATATGAGGGGTACAATTGCACTTAATTTCCAACACCAGAGTTCTATATCCCGTCCCCTCCAATGGAAGCTTTCCGATTCTTTATACCTCTGAGAGCATGGACCCAGGATCATTAGGGGGTACAGAATTCCTTTCTATGTTTGCTCTTAAATAATTTAAATATAAAAGAATACATGGTAAGCATATTCAAGTTAGATATGCTTCAAATTAAAAGTTAAGCATTGGTACCTTTTTCCTAAATGGATTCTTATTCCTAGAAAAATTTCCATTTCACCTCTTTCTACATGTGCTTTACAAACTACACTGACTGTCAGCATAAATTTTGATAACAGAAGTATTAGTTGTAAACTTTTTTTTTAAAATGCGACCAAAGACATCAAATTATAACCTTCTCAACTAGGATAATTTGAAATCATACGATCTCTAAATTATGAAAGAATCTGTTGAAGTTTGTGTTAACTGTTTCTTTACATAATGCAATTATCTCATCAATTTTAATCTACAGGTAAACATGAGTAAGACTAATATGTGATGGAGCAGCAGCAGCTTTGCTTCTCTCCTCTCCTCTCCTGGGTCAACTAGGAATATCAAAGGAGAACACCTGGGACCTCAATAGGACGGGGATGGAACGACTTCAGGAACCCACCAAATCACCGGTGAGTGCAAACACGTGTGGCTCCTGGACAGAGAAGCTAGGAAGAGATTAAGTGGCTGGTAACAGTCCAGCAGTTTGCCAGTTGAGACACCACCTCCAGACTATTTCAGCAACAAAAAGATGGCAGAAGGGAGAAAAAGACTCCCCTGAGACTCACCAAATGCGACTGTAAGTCTCCATTACTACTGCCCTCAGAATCTGGAGCAGTGGCAAGGAGGCCCTGAGCTGACACCAAGGGACAGAGAATTAACAAGGAAAAGCAGGAGAAGATCAATACCTCAGTAGCCTAGTGGTGGGGCTGTAATAGTCTCTTTACATAACCACTGGATTATCTCTGCCCCGCCCCACTTTATCTCTTGGTCAGGAGTCAGTGATTAAGCTAAAAAACCTCAGGCTCCCATAGCCTACAGGGATATAAAAGAACAAAAGAGGCTTTAAGCCATTGAGCTCTAACTTAGGGATTAAAATACTATTGAAACAACTGTCAACTTCCAGAACTTTGAACCCTTTAATTACTGTACTTAGACACAAGTCAGTCCAAGCAAGAGTGAACAGTAATTTGAAAAGTACTGAGAGAGGGACCTCATAACATACCATATAAAATTGTTAAACCAACAAGAATAAGTATTAGATAAATTAACCAGGACAAGAGTAGAGCTAAAAGTGTGAAGCACAAAATAATGAGGTCAACATCCAAACACTAGTTAAGGAAATAATCACAGGACTGAGTAAAGAGTTTGAAAGAATTGTCACCGGAAATGCAGAAACAAAAAATGGGACTTTGGAAGAAAACACTAATTATCTCAAGGTTATTAGAGAGCTGAAAGCTGAAATAGCTGAACAAGCTAAAACAGTATCAGAACAGGGTAACAAAATAGATGAACTCTACAAAACAATAGAGGGGAGAGAGAATAGAATAAATGAAGCTGAAGACAAAATTAGACGGATCAAGAATGAATTTGAGACAACTAAAAAAGTAAGAGATCTCAAAAAGAGATAAAGAGATTCTGAAAACAACAACAACAGAGACCTATGGAATGACTTAAAAAAACTGCATTACTGGCTTATCAGAGGAAGAAAGAGAGGGAGTGGAAGAAAGCATTCTTCAGGACATAATAGCTGAAAACTTCTCTAGTATAGACAACATAAATTACATAAAGATTCACGAAGCCCAGAAGGTCCCAAACAGAATTAACAACAGACTTCAAGACACCAAGACACACCATATTTAGAATGTAAAGGAATAAGGTTAAAGAAAGGATCCTGAAGGATGCAGGAGATAAACAAAGAGTCACCTACAGAGGAAAACCCATAAGATTAGCAGCAGACTTCTCCACACAAACAATACAGGCCAGAAGAGAATGGTAAGATATCTATTTAGTGCTCAGTGAGAAAGGCTTTCAACCAAGAATACTGTATCCTGATAGACTGCCATTCAGACTAGATGGAGGCATAAAAACCTTCTCAGACAAGCAGCAGTTGAAAGAATGAACTATCATCAAGCCTGCCCTGAAAGAAGTTTTGAAAAAATAGTCAGACCACCAGAAATATGCCATATATCAGAACACTCTAAAAATCTACAAGAATGGTGTTAAAATATCTTCAATCTATCTTATTAATAAATGTCAATGGCCTGAATTCACCTATTAAAAAGCACAGAGTAGAAAGATGGATCAAAAACACAACTGAACAATCTGCTGTCTACAGGAAACCCACCTAACTCAACAAGACAAACACAGACTCAAAGTGAAAGGATGGAAAACTATCATACAGGGCAATGGCCCACAAAAAGGGGCAGGAAGAGCAATTCTCATATCTGACAAGGTAGACCTTAAAATAAATAAAATTTTAAAAGATAGGGATGGAAAGCACTTAATGGTTAGTGGATCAGTCAATCAAGAGGACTTGACAATTATTAACATCTATGCACCCAATGAGAAGCCATCTAAATAATCAAACATCTACTGAAAGAGCTACAAAAATATATTAACAGCAACACAGTCATAGTAGGGAACTTCAACACCCCACTCTCTCAAAGACATGAGGGAGCTAAATGAGGAGATAGACATGAGGGAGCTAAATGAGGAGATAGATAAACTAGAACTATTGGACATTTTCAGAGTCATTCATCCCAAGAAACTGGAATACACATTTTACTCAAGTTCCCATGGGTCATTCTCAAGGATAAACCATATGTTAGGCCACAAAGACATCATCAGCAAATTCAAGAACATAGAAATCATCCTAAGGATCTTCTCAAATCACAGTAGAATTAAACTAACACTTAACAATCAACGAAAGATTAGTAATAGTCCCAAAATGTGGAAGCTCAACAGTACACCACTCAACAACTACTGGGTCAAAGAGGAAATCAAGGAAGAAATCAAAATGTTAGGGCAACAAAAAGGTAATAAATATTTTAAAATAAACGAAATCAAAATGTTTCAAGAGTTCAAAAAATGAAGACACAAGCTATCAAACTATTTGGGACACAGCTAAGGCAGTACTGAGAGGGAAGTTCATAGCCATACAAGCACATATTAGGGAACAAGAAAAGCACAAATAAACAGCCTGACTGCACACCTTAAAGACCTAGAAGAAGAACAAAGGAACCCAAAAGCAACTAGAAGGACAGAAATAACTAAGGTTAGGGCAGAAATAAATAACACTGAAAGTATGAAAACCATACAAAAGGTCAACAAAAGTAAATGTTGGTTCTTTGAAAGAGTGAACAAAATCAACAAACCTTTAGCCAGACTAAAAAACAAAAAAGAGAGAAGACCTAAAAATTGGATTGTAAATGAAAGAGGAGATAGCACAACAGACACTGAAGAAATTGAACATATCATGTGAGGCTTCTATGAAGATCTATATGCCACCAAGCTAGAGAACCTGGAAGAAATGGACGATTTCCTCGATACCTATGAACTTCCAAAACTAAGTAAAGAGGAAGTAGATAACATGAACAGGCCCATCACAGCTAGTGAAATTGAAACAGTTATTGTTGGTATGCTTCTAAATTCTGCTTATAAGACCTTCTGTTTTGATCATCACATTAGGTTTGCTTGTATTACTTACAATGTGGTCTATTTACATAATCACTGTTTTACCTGGCTTCCACCTTGCCTGCAGGGTATTGATTGAATCCCCACTGGTTAGATGGAAGCTTTCTATGTTCTATTCACACTCTTTTTTTGCTCCGCCTCCTCTCCTAGTCATTTCCTTTCCCTTGCCACTTCTGGTGAAGAGATGTATAAAAGGCAATGTATCTGATTAATAAATGAGATATTACTTCCCAGCTCAGCCATCAGTCCCTGGTTGTTTGTCTACTGCCCGCAAAGCTAGAATAGCATCTGGCATCCCAAACTGGGACCGGCATATGGTGCCTGACGTGGGTCCTAACCCACCCATCATCCAGATAAGTAAACTTGGCTACCCATCCGCCATGGGTTGCCTTTCTACTTATGAAGAGGTTTCCCAAAGCTTCTACTCTTTCTTCATTGTTGGGACTATGTGTAGGCCTGATAGAGCTCAGGGAGAACCACCCCTGTCCTTGGATGGAGGTCTGAGAAGATAACCTCTTGGTAAGTCTCTCTCAACCGAGGTGAGCAAAAGGGGGGAAAACTCAGACCCCCAAGGCTCTCGTTTGAGCCCCTGTGATCTTTCTCTCCTTCTCCCTATCTTTTCACGCTCCAGGGAAGCTCGCAGAGAGGACACAGAGGGAGAACCTCAGCAGATCAGAACCCTGGCCAGGATCTCAGAAACTGAGTGTCCTTCCCATTTAATCTTAATGACTCTGACCTAATTTTTCCTCTCCCACTTTTGTGGCATTTGTTCTATACCCTCACCTAATTTCTGAGTCAAACAGACATTAAATTGAACCTAGGCATGGCCTTAAATCTTCTATTTCCTGCCTAAAAGGAAAAGCCTTTTTACTCTGCTCAGGTGGCAGCCAGAGCTCTCAGAAAGCATTAAACCAATTCTGAGTGAGATCTTATCTGGCTAGCAAGCTATTCTTCAAAGAAAGAAAGAAATCAAATAAGACATTCTAACTTAAAAGTTATTAATCAGTGAACCAGCACACACTTTTGATAGAAATTTAATGATTTGTTTCTTTAAAAATCTAAAATGTACCTTAGCCCAGAAAAGAACTTCCAAAGATTTTTCTTTGCGCGCGGCAGTAAACTAAACCTGCCTGTTTCATCCGTGCAGCCAATCATGTCATAGAGCTACTGCTCCACAGATTGGCAAAGACTTCAGTCAATCATTCCCCTAGCCACACCGCCCCTCCTGGGGGAGGCGTGGGAGAGTGGCTGTGAGCTAGAAATCCAAAAACTACTTTTCAAAAGGGAAAATTTTTCTTTTCACCAAGAATGTCTGTTTTGAGTCTGTGTGCTAACTTGTTTTCACTAATGTGTGTTAACCCTCTAAAATAACTAGAGTTTGCTTTAAGTTTTAAATAATATTTAGTTAAGCTGAATGTGATTTTAAAGATCCCGACTTGTAGAGTTGGCACACCTTTACCAGACTAAAATATAAGACAGTTTTGTCCTTCTGATAGCTAATATCAGCATCAATTCATTAGTTAGAGATTTTCCGAGATCTCTAGGCATGGTAAGATGCCTCTGCAGTCTCTCTCACTCCTGTGAGAATTCTAAATCTTACCAGCACCCCAATACCAACTACCACTGTTTGTAACAAATTCCATGTTTGTACTGGCTTTCTAATAACCCAGTCAGGGTAGAGCAGTGGCCTTTCCAGGAAAAAAGGGTTAAACATGATATTCCTGGCCTGATAAAAAAAATTTTATTCGGCAGATGTGATTCAACAAAATTACTTAGTGTAAAATTGTCATCTAAAAGAAATGTAACAGTAAAAATTTATTTTTGAACATTTAAGCTATGAGGTTTATCTTAGCATTTTAAGTAAAAGATCAATTAAGTTATGTACCTACCTTTGTTCATAGCTGCCCTAAGGGTGTGATAAGCTTTATGATAAGCAAAGATCCTAACAAACTAAGTTTAACATTTTACTTAAAATTGTTTAAGTGATTTTCAAAATTAAAAAAAAATAGTAAGCATTTTATCATGTCAACACATTAGGTATTGACTTTCTATAACATACTGGTATATTTTAATAAAGAGCCTTCTAAAATCATATGAAGGAACTTAAGCCAGTTTTAACCATTAAATCATCAATTATAGTAAACTTCTAACCTGGTACAAGTTTTCTTCCTAAGTAAATAATTACACATACAGTCTGCACATGACTGCTCATATGGTAAGATTTAAAACTAAACATTTTTCTTTTTTATTTATGGGTGTGTAAAGTCACTCATATCCTAAAAATTTTTTCATGTTTTTACAAGCCTCTTAGAATTTTAACGCTTGACCTGCCATAGTGAGAGCACTTTACTGGCTCCTGCTTTGTTTAAGATTCTGCTATTCAGACTTTTAAGATTAATCCCCATTGATAAAAGCCAATGCTCTCTGGCAGATTGATGTAACTCACCTGCCCATGTTTGGTAAAGAAAAACACGTTTTTTCCTCAATTGGTACTTTTTCTAAATTTATGTGGGCTACAACTCAAACAGAAAAAAGCTCAAAAACCGTATGAGCCATATGCTCTCCTGTTTTGCTTCAATAGACATATCCATTCCATGTATTTTTGTTCCCTTTAGAACATTACTGTCATCACAGTGTATCCCCTATACTATAACCCTTGAGCTCAATTAATAAAAAAGAAGGGGGATGCACCCCCCAGTATTCAGTTGGCTAAAGTGTCAATGAAGTAACTATACTAAACCTTCTTAGTATTTACAAAAATTCAAATTGTCCATTTATTATATCTCATTGACAAAGCCACCCACTTTTCCAGTCATAAAGACATATTTTTTTTCTTTTTTCTTTTTTCAACACTGGATGTCCATGTTTGTTTTCCTTTTATTATGGTGGATGCCATTACTGCTCTTGCAAAATCCACAGAGTCCCTGTTGGCAAGTCCTTACCATAAAGGACACCATGCCATTATATACTCCAGCTAACCTCACCAGCCTACCCAAGTCTTCTCTTTCTGCTGACCTACCACCTCTGACTTCAATTCCTCTTTATACAGAAGCCATTGGCTCTGACTTCATTCTTACATGTTTATTGACCTCTCACTTTTCTCCCAATGTTCCTCGATGTTCAAGGAACCTCACCCTGACTTCTAATGTATATGCACTTCCTCTGTTTGGGTTTTGGTGCAACGCCACCCCATATTTTCGTGTCAATTCTTCTCTACCTGGTCCTTGCCTCCTAGTTTCACTTATTCCACAGCTGACCCTCTATGAAGAAGAATTTCATCAATTGGTGCTGACGACCACCAGAGGACCAGACGTGCTGTTTCTTCCCCTGGCCATCACATCGACTGACTGCTTCCCTTAGACTTGCTGGTGGACTTTGGGACAATCTCTCTATGCTGCTGGACACATCGAAAATCAACTTCAACAGTCCATTTGACTTCACCTTGGACAGCTTGGAGCCTCTCCAGAGACAAATGAACTCCCTTGCTAAGGTGGTACTCCAGAACCACCATGGTTTGGACTTGATTTATGCAGAACAGTGTGACCTTTATCTAGCATTGCAGGAAGAATGTGTTTTTTCATAAATGAAACTAGATTTGTAGAACAGAATGTTGATACCTTGCACAAACTCAGCTGTGATATTAAGAATTACTTTTCCCCTTTCAGTACTAACTCCTGGTTCACTTCTCCTTTAACTGCTTGGCTTCTACCTCTCCTAGACCCTTTGCTAGCTATTGCAGTTCTATTGCAATTCCTCAAGAAACACGTACATGACATTACACATGTTACAGTGCAGAGGGTGTCTGTTCACCCTTACACTCGTATTCCTTTAGAGGAAATAAATGCTCTGACATTGATCCATAAACACTGTTTATTAATTAAAGAAATAAGGAGGACATGTTGGGATTATGTGTAAGCCTAATAGAGCTTAGGGAGAACCACCCCTGTCCTTGGATGGAGGTATGAGAAGATAACCTCTTGATAAGTCTCTCTCAACCGAGGTGAGCAAAAGGGGGAAAACTCAGACTTAGTTCTTTCCTTCTTGACTCTCAGGCCCACAGAAACCCCAATACTTCCCTCCATTAACCGCAGGCCACATGGCCGCAGATTCACTTATTCAAAGTCACCTTCTGATCACAGAAGAACACACCTTATCACACACCTCATCACACATCTCAGACCCTAGACAAGAGAAATTCCAAACTATATGGCTTTTTGATATCCATCTTTTCTCTGTCTCACCCTACGGGTTTAACCCCTATGCTTCTCTCAAATACCTTTGGATAATTAAGTTGCTTGTGTCATGGAGAATAACTGTCTTGTATCTCATCAATTCCTGTCATACCAGCCCCCTACCTTAGGGGCATGCCGACCGTTAAGAAACCTGTAATTTCTGACATATTTCAGTAATAATTCCCTTCATTTGTTTTTCTATTTAACTCATGTCCACCTTGCTAATAAACGAGTTCTGAGTTCTGGGCATGCTGGAGAGCTCTCTGGTGTCTTTTTCTTCGTGTCACCCTTGTCGTGAGCAAGAAAGAACCAGTCTGTTACCTTTCCCCTGGAGATAACCCCACCAGAGACACTGCCACTTCATGAGACAGTTTCTCTGTCTCTGGAACATTTTGCTCTGGGCCACACTTTGGTTCCCTGACCAGGAACTTTGGTTCCTTTTGACCATGATCATAGAGCTTGGGAGATGGATGGAGATTTCTCCTGGCACTTTCTGGACTCTCTCTGCCATGTTTCCTGAGGAGAAGGACTACATTTTGCGCTGGGCCACAATTTGGTTCCTTATGACCATAATCATAGAGCTTGGGAGATGCACGGAGATTTCTCCTTGGACTTTCTGGAATCCCTCTCGCATGTTTCCCACGGAGAAGGACTACTCTAACTTGAAAAGCATTCTCCAGTACCCTGGAAGTCCCCAAGAATGGAGACACGTGGTTAGTTCTACTCTCCTGATTCGATTCTTTCTTCTATGGGAAGACGTTCTTGGGGATGGATGCCTGCAATCCGGCAGGAACCGTCAGAAGCAACCTAAATGGAATTTCAAGGAGCCTTTTGGACTAGGACATCCTCTGGGGACTCATGATACTACATGGTGAGATCTAAATAATCTGGTTCAAGGTGCAAAAAACAAAAACTACCTACCACTTTTCTCTTGATTCCCCCTCGTTGTTCTCTCTGAATATCTTAAGTTTACTGTCTGCTTTCAGTTGTGTTTCATAAGAGAGTGATTTGAATGACTAAATTTTTGTATGACATTGACTTAAACAAATGCTGGACACAGCCATGATTTCTAGAGACATCCAGAAACAATCCAAAAAACTGTTTTTTCCTCTTTTGATTTTTTTACGTCTTGGTATAAATCTGAAACGTTTAATCCTCAAAACTGTATGAGTTATGGGCGGGGTAGATAGTGCAATGATTATGCTAATGATTCTCATTCCTGAGGCTTCTAACCATGGTTCTTCTATTGAGCTTATACTGTTTATACAACCTTGAAATCATACTAGAAAGGACTTCCAAAATTATAAAGGTACTTAAACCAATTATAATGGAGTTATCAATTATAGTACACTTCTAATCTGCTACAAGTTTTGCTTCACAAGTAAGTGAATTACAGCTGTTGTCTTCACATGAAAAAGCATCTGCTCAAATGGAATCCCTGGAAATCCATTTGGACCCCTGTTCTCTGACATCACCCACAAGATGGCATGACTACAGCAGCCCCCCCCCCCCAATCAATGTGACCTGGCATGACCTGAAGAAACAGATTCACAGACTCCAAAGCTCACTCTCTACAGAAAAGCAGAATTCCCGTGGCTGACCTTCCCCATCGAGACAGACGTGCAGCATTCCATCCCCTGGCATTTCTTCCGTGGTTATCTGCTTTGGACTGATGCTTCTATCGGACTTACTGGTACACTTCTTGGACACTTTATACAACTTTACAGCAGTTTTCTTTTACGCTGCTGAGTTTCTCAAAGACTAACCACAGCAGTCCATGAACTTTGCAGCCAGCAGCCTTGGGGACTCTATAGGCCACGGCCCCTCACCTGCAGGCTCTGTTCCCAGAGGTAGGAAACCCCCCCTCCTTACTAGTTCCTGCCCACAGAGGCAGGCAATGCCTTTTGAGGCATGAAACACCCCCAGAGGCAAGAGATGCCCCCAGAGGCAAGAAACACCCTTTTGCCTGCTAGGCACTTCCCTTTGAGTCAGGAAAAGCCCCCTCAGGCCTCCCCTTGGCATCACACTGGTTCTTGCTGCTCTCTTACTTGTTCCTCCATGTCTTCTGCCAGTTCTTTTGAAAATGCCTGTACGATATAGGTTTCTGTTCACCCCACACTCCTGATACTATGGCCATTAGTTAAAAAGAAAGGGGGAAATGTTGGTATGCTTCTAAATTCTGCTTATAAGACCTTCTGTTTTGATCATCACATTAGGTTTGCTTGTATTACTTATGATGTGGTCTATTTACATAATCACTGTTTTACCTGGGTCCCACCCTGCCTGCAGGGTATTGGTTGAATCCCCACTGGTTAGATGGAAGCTTTCTATGTTCTGTTCGCACTCTTTTTTTGCTCCGCCCCCTCTACTAGTCATTTCCTTTCCCTTGCCACTTCTGGTGAAGACATGCATAAAAGGCAGTGTATCTGATTAATAAACAAGATATTGCTTCCCAGCTCAGCCATGAGTCCCTGGTCATCTGTCTCCCACCCGTGAAGCTAGCCCAGCCTGGCAAGTTATCAAAAATTTTCCCAAAAATAAAAGTCCTGGATCAGATGGTTTTACAAATGAATTCTACAAAACCTTCAAAGAAGAATATCTCTACTTTTAAAAATTTTCCAGAAGATTGAAGACATTGGAATACTCTCTTCCAGCTTATATGAAGCCAACATCACTTTGATACCAAAAGCAGACAGGCACACAACAAAAAAGAATAATACAGACCAATATCTCTAATGAACATCAATGCTAAAATATTGAAGAAAATTTTAGCCAACCTAATCAGCAATACACTAAAAAGATTGTTCATCATGACCAAGTGGGGTTTATCCCAGGCATGAAAGGCTGGTTTAATATACATAAATCAATCAACATGATCCACCACATCAACAAAAGCAAGACAAAAAACCACATGGTCATATCAATAGATACAGAGAAAGC
Source organism: Erinaceus europaeus (assembly GCF_950295315.1). Lineage (NCBI taxonomy): Eukaryota > Metazoa > Chordata > Mammalia > Eulipotyphla > Erinaceidae > Erinaceus > Erinaceus europaeus. The sequence goes on along the minus strand of NC_080185.1, from coordinate 74,266,811 downwards.
CTTTGACAAAAGACAACATCCCTTTATGATCAAAACACTAAAAAAAATGGGAATAGATGGAAAATTCCTCAAGATAGTGGAGTCTATATATAGCAAACCTACAGCCAACATCATACTCAGTGGTGAAAAACTGGAAGCAATTCCCCTCAGATCAGGTACTAGACAGGGATGCCCACAATCACTATTACTATTCAACATAGTGTTGGAAGTTCTTGCCATAGCAATCAAGAAGGAGCAAGGAATTAAAGACATACAGATTGTAAAAGAAGAAGTCAAACTCTCCCTATTTTCAGATGACATGATATTATACATAGAAAAACCTATGGAATCCAGCAAGAAGTTTTTGGAAATCATCAGGCAATACAGTAAGGTGTCAGGCTACAAATTAACATTCAAAAGTCAGTAGTATTCCTCTATGCAAACACTAAGTTAGAAGTTGAAATCTAGAAATTAACCCCTTTTACTATACCTACAAAAACAATAAAATATCTAGGAATAAATGTAACGAAAGAAGTGAAAGACTTGTATAGTGAAAATTATGAGTCACTACTCAAGGAAATAGAAAGGGACATAAAGAAGTGGAAAGATATTCCATGTTCATGATTTGGAAGAATTAACATCCTTAAAATGAATATACTTCAGAGGCAACCAGTGGCACAGCTATTTACAAGATACTGGGTACTATACAGCAAACCCTAACAAAAGGACTTTTCAAAGTTAACCCAATTACCAAATAATGTGATGATAACATTAACTATCCATTGTCTTTTTGAACCCCAAGACAGCAGGAACCTCACATCTCCACTAGAGAGCCTATATTTCTCCCAGTCCTGGAACCTTAGGATAGGGCCCATTTTCCCACATGCCTCTCCCAATCCATATCAAATAATATTGCATCAGCCGATTGCAAGCTAATCAACACAACGACTGCCACCTCAACATGCTTCAGCTCAGACTGTGTCCAGAGATTTCACGTGTGGAATGACAACCCTTCAGCTTCATTACTCGGGTGAGACCTTTCCTTTCATAGCATTCTCCAATTCCATCCCAGGTGGTTCACTTTCTAACAAAGTCCCAAAACCTAGATATAGACCAGGTTCTGTGAGAGAGAGCATATGTTCACACTTATCCATAAACTAGAGCAAAATATATACCTGAAAGCAGAAGTACACTAGAGTTTTCAGTGAGTATCCCCCTAACACTTCCTCTCCACTATTCCAACCTTTGGGTCCATGATTGCTCAACAATTTGTTTGGCATTGTATGTTAACTCTCTTTTCAGCCACCAGGTTCCAGATGCCATCAGGATGCCGGCCAGGCTTCCCTGGACTGAAGACCCCACCAATGTGTCCTGGAGCTCCGCTTCCCCAGAGACTCACCCTACTAGGGAAAGAAAGAGGCAGACTGGGAGTATGGACCAACCAGTCAACGTCCATATACAGAAGGGAAGCAATTACAGAAGCCAGACCTTCCACTTTCTGCAACCCACAATGACCCTGGGTCCATGCTTCCAGAGGGATAGAGAATGGGAAAGCTATCAGGGATATGGAGATTGGGTGGTGGGAATTGTGTGGAGTTGTACCCCTCCTACCCTATGGTTTTGTTAATTTATCCTTTCTTAAATAAAAAATAAATTTAAGAAAAAAAAGAGAATTATATAAGCTGTAATTTGTTACTTTAGTTGTAAAAATATCATAAGCTCATGCATGTTATGTAGCGTTAAAGGCTGGCTATTATGTTAAGAATCCCTAATTTTTTCACCTGACTTTCAGTTGAGATAGATAGTCTACGAAATTCCACCTGAAAGAAAATAACTCAAATTAACCTCAGTACATAAAATAAAATACATGATACCAGCAAAGTCTGATTCCAAAAGCTTGTTTGTAAACATGACAGTTAATTCGCCAAAGTAATATCTTACCTGCTTTATCTCACTTTTTAATTGCATGATGCCAATTCGTTCTGTTTTAGTTGCTCCAACAGCACCAATCTCATGGATAGAAATAGCGGGGCTGACATTTGAATGAGTGGAACACACTATAAAGCGTAACAGATTAAAGAGAAAGAGGACAGTCAGGTTCATGTATTTTCTCTGCCGCCTTATTTTTTTAGCTTTCTTGATCAACATATTAATTGATTAAGCATTGGTTTACAATATCATGCAATTGTACACATGTAGTTCTGTACTTAGTATTGGCCCAGTGGTGGTGCACTTGGTTGAGCGCACATGTTGCAATGCACAAGGACCCATGTCCAAACCCATGGACGGGGAAAGCTTTGCGAGTGGTGCTGCAGTGTGCCAAGTGTCTCTCTCTGTCTCCCTTCTCTATGATCTACTTCCTTCTCAATTACTGGCTGTCTCTATCCAATAATTAAATAAAGATAATTTAAAATCTATTAAAAACAACTCAGTATACACTCACTAGAAGTTCTAGTGCCATTATATCAAAGAGAACCCTCTGCCAATGCCCCTTATTTCCTCTACCTTTCAAGAACCACCAGTTTTCATAGTGTCAAAGTCAGTTTGGTCATTATTATTACTATTGCAAGCTCATTTGTTTTGTTTATATTTCACATATAAATATAACCATTTGAATCCAAGTGCTCACACTTGATAATGCGTGCTCTACCAGGTTCACTACCTCCTGGCTGTGTGCACTACATTTTCTTTCTCCACCTATCTCTTCAGGGGCATTTAGGTTGGGTCAATATTCTGGCCACTATAAATATAAATATTGCTGCAATAAACATAGGGGTGATTATATCCTTTTGAATTAATGGTTTACACTCTTTGCACAAATGCCTAGTGGTAGTATTGATGGATCATAGGTTATTTAAATTTTTTTAAGGAAATACTGTTTTCCACAGGGGCGTACACTTTTTCTAATCCCACTAACACTGTACTAATATTCTTTTCCCCTACATCTTTGTTTTATTTTTTATTTATTTATTTATTAGATAGAGACATCCAGAAGTTGAGGGGAAGGGAAAGATAAAGAGGGAGAAAGACAGAGAGACACCTTCAGCCCTGTTTCACCACTTGCGAAGCTTTTCTGCTGCAGGTGGGGAATGGGGGCTCAAACCCCAGACCTTGCTCATTTAACATGTGCACTCAGCCAGGTGCACCACTACCCAACCCCTTTCTCTACATCTTTGCTGGCACTTGTTTTCAATGTTTTTGATGTAGACTATTCTCACTGGTGTGAGGTGGTATCTCCTTATGTATGTGGTTTACAATTTATTAAAATTTTTACTTATAAAGAGGAAACACTGACAAAACCATATGATAAGAGAGGTACAACTCCACACAATTCCCACCACCAGAACTCCATATCCCATCCCATCCCCTGATAGCTTTCCTATTCTTTAACCCTCTGGGAGTATGGACCCAGGGTCATTGTGGGATGCAGAAAGTGGAAGGTCTGGCTTCTGTAATTGCTTTCCCGCTGAACATGGGCATTGACAGGTCAATCCTACTCCCAACCTGTCTCTCTTTTTCCCTAGTGGGGCAGGATTCTAGGTGATTTAACACTGTTTTAGTGTTATCAGGATTCTAGAGTATTTTCATTCCCTATCAAAGTTCTGTGCCCCACTCCTGTAGTTTTAATTTGTATTTCCCTAATAGTGACATTTAACATGTTTTTATGTGTTTTTGGACTGTCTTTATTTCTTCTTTAAAGAAGTGTCTACAAGACCTTCTTTACTCAATTTTCTTTTATTGGGTCACTTGTTTTTCTTGTTAAGTTGTATGATTTCTTATATAATTTGGGTGCCAATTTCTCATTAGACATAAGAAGTGAAGATATCTTCTCTCAATTGCTAGGCTGAATTTTTTTTTTTTACTTTTGTGACTGTTTTGATGTGTAAAAGCTTTTTAGATTTGATATAGTCCCATTTGTCTAGATTTCGTTGCCAATGGAGCTGAGTCTCTACATACACCCATGATGTCAAGGTTCTAGAGTATATTACCTATATTTTCTTCTATGTATTTTATGGCTTGGGGCCAAACACCCAAAGTTAATTCATTTTGAGTTAATTTTGTGTATAGTGTTATGTGATGATCTAGTTTCAGTTTTTTACATGTGACTGTCCACTTTTCCCGGCATCATTTGTTGAAGACATTTTCTTCAATTGCATATGATTACGGCCTTTATGTTGTAGAACAGATGCCCATATGTGTGTGGATTTATTAATATTGTATTTATTCCTTTTTTTATTTACTGGATATATACAGGTAGCAATTGATAGGGAAGGGAAAATAGGGAGAGAGACACCTGCAGCACTGCTTCAGTGCTCATGGGGCCAAGGGCTTTGTAACATGGCATTATACCAGATGCATCACTGCCCAGTTCCTGGTTTTATTTCTCAGATCTCTATTCTCTATTCAGATCTCTATTCTATTCCATTGATATGTGTACCTATTTGTAATTAAATATCACATTACTTTAATTCGTATCCCCATGTAGTAATGTTTTACGTCAAGAAGCACAAATTTCAGTATTTTTTCCTTTGTGTAATGTCATTGGTATTTTGATAGAGATTACATAAAATCTATAAATTCCTCCTGAAACCTCTAAGATAAAGCCACTTTCCTGCATGCTTCTCTCAGTTCATACCAACTGATACTGCATCTGCTGATCCTAGCCTAATCAACGCAGCCGATACCACTTTGACATGTTTCTTTGGACTGCATCCAGAGACATCAGGCGTGGAATGTCTACCCACCAACTTTATTAGTCTGGCGATACTATTCCTAGTGCATAGGACTCCTTAAATTCATTTCGGTTGGTACACTTCTTAAAAAAACCTCAAAATCTAGATATAGACCAGGGTCCATGAGACACGGCATATATACAAGTATCCTGAAGTAGTGCACAGTAGTTTACAGTGAGTCAGTAAATGTAGCAAGCAAGCAGAAAGACCTAAAAAGACACTATAAAGTACCTAACAAAATAGTTTCTACTTAGACCAAGATACGCATCTCATCTACCTTCTATTGCACGTCCCTCAATCACTCCAAAGCTAACCTTGTCAGTCAAAGTAAGGACTAAAAAAGCCGAATAAGGGCAAGAGACTGGCATATTTTAATGAGGACTCTTTAGTCACTACCAAGCCACCCCATCACCTGGGGCCCTACTCAGGGAGTCCCAGGACTCCACACAAACATTATGGGCCTAGATCTCTAACATCCCTCTCACCACTGTCACTGGTCATCTCCATCAGGAACAACATAATGGACCCCTCTGTGGGTTCCTGGCCCTCAATGTGGATCAACAATGGTAGGGAATGTTCCATTCTCTGAAGAGAAGTAGGATAACATACTATGCCTATTACCCAAGAATGATGGGCCCTGAAATTGGTGCAGCCTGGAATGTTCCTAGCTGTGATCACAGAATGTGAGCTCAGAACTACAGGGATGCAGAGGTTGCATAGGCTCCTATGCTGAATATGGGCCCCAGATCAGATCGATGGGGTTCACAGTTAATAATATTTATATACTTTCCCCATATTTGGGAGCTACTCTCTCCCCTGATCCAGCTTTCTGGTCCTTTTTCCAACTATGACACCACCACCCCCAGATAATAACTTAGGTCACCAGCATATTAGATGTCAGGTGCAGGCAAAAACTAGTTGGGTCACGGGCCCCTTGGAATATACCTAAAATAGACCTACTAGCTTTTTCCAAAATGGAGACCCCAAATCTTCACCCTCAATATTCCAGCTGTTAGCTTCATGATTAGTCAACAATTTGCTCTGCTTTCTATCTTAACTCTTTTCAGCCACCAGGTTCCAGATGCTACCATGATGTCAACCAGACTTCCCTGGACAGAAGACCCCACCAATATATCTTGAAGCCTCACTTCCGCAGAACTCTGACCCACTAGAGAAAGAGAAACAGGCTGGTAGTATGGATCAACCTGCCAATGCCCATGTTCAGTGGGGAAGCAATTACAGAAGCCAGACCTTCTATCTTCTGCACCCCATAATGATCCTGGGTCCATACTCTCAGAGGGATAAAGAATGGGAAAACTATCAAGGGAGGGGATGGGATACAGAGTTCCAGTGATAGGAACTGTGTGGACTTGTGCCCCTCTTATCCTATGGTCTTGTCAATATTTTGATTTTATAAAGAAAAATAAAGAAAATAAACAAGGGCATAGAAGGAAACACAAAGCAAAATTTAAACTGGATGGGCATGATGTTCTACAGCAAAAGATTCTGATGGAAGGGGAATGGAGAGGCAGGCTAGAGAGGGTCTTGGGGTCTCGGTACATGATAGAAAAGGACCTAAGTTGGGGGAGAGAGCATTCTTTCTTTCTTTATTTATAAAAAGGAAACATTGACAAAACATAAGATAAGAGGGGTACAACTCCACACAATTCCCACCACCAGCTCTCCATATCACATCCCCTCCCCTGATAACTTTCCTAGTCTTTATCCCTCTGGGAGTATGGACCCAAGGTCATTGTGGGATGAAGAAGGTGGAAGGTCTGGCTTCTGTAATTGCTTCCCCACTGAACATGGGCGTTTACTGGTCTATCCATACTCCCAGCCTAACTCTTGGGGAGAGAGTATTCTATAAAGGCTTTTCTCAGGGAGATGAGAAACTGTACCCATGTGTCAACAACTATACTACAAACCATTAACCCCCAGTAAAAATGATAAAATAATAAACAACACCCTGTTTGGTATTACTGTAAATGAAATTTTCCATATTTTAACCATGTTTAAAAGACATATAGATTTTAATCTTTAAAAAAAACTTATTATCTTTATTATTTATTGGATAGAGACAGCCAGAAATTGAGAGGAAAGGGGGTGATAGAGAGGGAGACAGACAGAGAGAGATATCTGCAACACTGCTTCACCACTTTGAAAGATTTTCCCTGCAGGTGGGGTCCTTGCGCATTGTAACATGTGCGCTCAACCAGGTGTGTCACCACCCAGCTCCTATAGATTTTTATCTTTAAGTTAATAATAATAATAATAATAATAATAATAATACCCAGTCATCTACAACCTTGTTATTCAAAGTGTGGTACATGGGCAAGTCAAATTAGCATAACTTAGGGATCTTAGGATCTCTTTTACCACTCCAGAGCTACTAAATCAGAATTTGTTTTCATTTCAGCAGAATGTTTCTGTTAGTTGTATACACAGTTATCTTAGATTTCTTTTTTACCAGTTCTAAGTTTGAAATATATCTACCTGGCATTACATTTTTACTTACTGTTTGACTAGAGTATGAGATAATTCTTTTTTGTTTGCTCAGATGTTTTAGGTACTTGATACCAAAAGCAGCTGCCAAACCACAAGTGCAGCTGTAAGATTACTTTGAGCTGATCAGATTGAATCAGTGGGGTTTACAGTCAACAATATTTATATACCTTCCTCATATTTGGGAGCTACTCTCTTCCCTGATCCAGCTTTCTGGTCCTTTTTCCAGCCATGACATCATTTCCCCAGACGATAACTTGGATCCACTTACGTATTAGGTTTTAGACTCAGGGGGAAAAAAAAAACTAGTATAGTCACGGGCCCTTTGGAATATAACTAAAATAGGCCTACAAAACGGAGACCCCTCCCAACTCTTCATCTGAACTATTCCAGTGTTTAGGTTCATGATTAGTCAGCAATTTGTTTGGTTTTATATGTTAACTCTGTTCTGCCATTAGGTTCCAGATGCTACCATGATGCAAACCAGACTTCCCTGGACAGACAATCCCACCAATGTGTCCTGGATCCCCGATTCCCCAGAGCCCCACCCCACTAGGGAAAGAGAGAGGCAGACTGGGAATATGGATCGACCAGTCAATGCCCATGTTCAGTGGGGAAGCAATTACAGAAGCCAGACCTTCCACCTTCTTCATCCCACAATGACCTTGGGTCCATACTCCCAGAGGAATAAAGAATAGGGAAGCTATCAAGGGAGGGGATAGGATACAAAGTTCTGGTGGCGAGAATTGTGTGGAGTTGTGCCCCTCTTATCCTATGGTTTTCAGTGGTTCCTTTTTATAAATAATAAAAAAAGATTACTTTGAGCTGAACCTCTAGATGTGTTTGAATTTAAAGGTGAAAGGGTCTATCTGCTATACTATGGTAGCTATATACACACATGCATACACATATGCATACATATGTGCTCACCCACTACTGTACGTGCTAGTGAATTACTGTCAACTAAAATACAAGTTTCATATAATAAATGAATCACTACAGTAATATACACAGTTTACATATCATTTAAGTCAAAAATAAAATTGAGATATAGATGGGTTTCTAAATCTTGTTGCTTCTAGAAGACATCATTTTTTGTTTCATGTGTAACTATTTTATTTACTTAAGGAAAAGGTAAAAGTTGAGAAATAACAAGAAAGGAAAAACACAAAGTAGGAATTGGACGGGGTTTGGTGTGTTGCACCAAAGTAAAGGACTCAGAGGGGGGTGGAGGGTGGGTTCAGGTCCTAGTGCAGGATGGTGGAGGAGGACTCAAAATTGAGAAATTTGACATATGTATCAACAACTGCATTTACTGAAAACCATTAATCCACCAATAAAAAGAAAATTAAAAATAAAATCAGTAATTTAAAAACAGCTCTTATAACAATGCAACAATTAAACACTCTAAAAAGGAATGTATTCAACTTACCACTTCGTTCCACTCCAAACTCCTTGCCACTGAGAATGTGATGCAGGAGATTTTTCATGGCTGAAGGACTTAGATTCATCAGGCCCTCCATGGCTTCCTTAGCTAGTCATCAGAAACATTGGAGGGCAGGGGAAATAGCACCGTGGTTATGAAAAAAAAAAAGATTTCCATGCCTGAGACAACAAAGTCCCAGGCTCATTCTCCAGCACCACCATAAACCTGAACTAAGCAGTGCTCTGGTCTCTCTTTGTATATCTCTCACTCATAAAAAACAAAAAGAAGGTGTCAGGCAGTAGCAGAGTGGGTTAAGCACAGGTGGCATGAAGTGCAAGGACCAAGGTAAGAATCCCGGTTTGAGCCCCCGGCTCCCCACCTGCAGGGGAGTCACTTTACAGGCGGTGAAGCAAGTCTCCAGGTGTCTATCTTTCTCTCCCCCTCTCTGTCTTCCCTTCCTCTCTCCATTTCTCCATTTCTCTTTGTCCTATCCAACAATGATGACATCAATAACAACTACAACAAGAGAATAAATAAATAAGTAAATATTTTTTAAAAAGAAAAGAAACATTAGACATTTATTTTTCTAACTGGTATGCCATAGCTGTCATTATTTCTTTCTTTTCTTTGGCTTACAATTTCTGGGCCACTTTATTAAAAGACTAGAACTAAAAAATAATTTGTAACACCTTACTACCTAGGAATTCACACTTAGTAATTAATAACTCAGGTGATGGAAGAGGGTGCAGGTACTGGGGGAGGGTTCAGGTAATGGGAAATAGAGCTCATATCTAGCATACATAAGATTCTGGGTTCAGTCTCTGATACTGTTAGATTGGAGTGGTGTTCTAGTCTTTCACCATCATAAAAAAATTAAAGCTGGTAAGATAGTGCAGCAAGTCAATATGTCTTCTTTCTCATTTACGTCATACAGGTTTGAGCCCTCATCACAGTGTTAGAAGCTTCAGTATTGTGGTCTCCCCCACCTCCTTTCTTTCTGCCTTTGCCTTTGCTTCTGTCTCTTTCTTTCTATCTGAAATAGTCCAAAGCAGTGAAGCCCCAGCGATGAAAAAAATATTTAAAGACTGATAAAAATATTTATCAATGTACAGATAAACTATGTCCTTGATTTATACTTCAGCCTCTTCCACATCATGAGGGCATTCAGTCAAATCTCTGTGGGTGAGATGAGTAAGAGGAAAATGGAAATGGAGTTGGTACAAGAAGGGCACTGACTATATAGATGCAGTTAAAACTAAAATAATAAAAAGCAAAACAAATAAACAAACAAATAAAAAATCTCAGTCTGGAAATACAAAGATTTAAAATAGGAATTCATGAAATTATGAGGAATATAAAGAAGATAACTTGATCATTCATCAGCTTTAGATACTTAGATTTATACAGGTAGGCCATACAAACAAGTGTGACATGATACTTGACCTTGAGAATCTGAACCCTCTATTTGGGAGACACTGTACATTGTAAAGAGGAGTAACAACAATAAAGCATAACTAAATCATTGCCAAATGTGAAGTATACACAATAAAATGCTTGAAAATCAATGACATCAATCTCAAATGATGTGAATCAATAAGCCAATGAGAATTGTTGCTAAAGGAGGAGGCATAGTCTAAAGTGAAGTAAAAGAAGACTACTAAAGACTTCTTATATTAGACACAGGGATCTTGACTTTATCCTATAAAGAGTTATAGATTTAATTTGTTAATTTGGCAACTTTCAGAAAAAAGGAGCCATAATAATAGATTAAGAAAAAACTGAAAAAAAATATTTACAGGTTTCTCCCATTGAGGTTTTCTGCTGAATCTTTAATAAGCCATCCCTGACACAATAATTGGAGCCCTCCCCAGACACATACATACACACACACACACACACACACACACACACACACACACATCCCTATACATATAATATATAACAATGTGCTAAACTGGAAATCATGTGGAATCATGTAGAAGAGTATACAAATTTAACTACTTACCAGCTATGTAACTTTGGCCAAATTATATAAAATCCCTGAGTTTGTTTGTCAGTAAAAATGGGCTATAACTACATTCTCCAGAAGGTTGTCACAAGGACTAAGTAAGATGTAGCAAATATTGTGTCTGATATATGGCAGATATAAAATAGCATTACTTCTCTTTCTTTAAATCTTTATTAAAATATATAGTGTAGGTTAGGGAGTGGGGCCAAGGTGAACAAAAGGGTCCTGTGTTTATTTCCTCTCTTAACAGCAGCAAAGTTATACCAAAATGTAGAGCCATCTACATAGAAACAAGTTCAGATGAATGAGCTTACATAGTAAGGGACAAAAGGAAGTGAGGATACAGAGCTGGCCTCCTCACGAAAGAAACTCCAACACATGATCTCATATATATGTAAAATAAAAAGAAGCAAAGGAAGAAAAGTCAAGTGAATTCAAACTTATTTTTAATTTATTTTATTAAGAAAGGATATTCAAACTTTTATACTAAGACTTCAGAACTGTGGTTATCAAAGGTAGTTGAGAGTGAGTGGGTTTCAGGGGGCACACACTTTTCCTTTTTGGGCTGTCACTGGAGTTTCACTGCTCCAATGCAACTTTTTCAGATAGAAAGAGACAGACAGCGAGGTAGAGAGAAAGGGGAGGGAAGGATTGAGGGAGGGAGGGAGAGAGAGAGGGAGAGGGGGAGGGAGAGGGAGAGGGGGAGGGAGAGGGAGAGGGAGAGGGAGAGGGAGAGAGAGAGAGGCCAAGATCAAAGCAACAAAGCTTCTTTCAATACAGTAGGGGTCAAGTTTGAAGCCTGGTCATGCCCATGACAAAGCAAATACAACATCCAAGTGTTCTATCTTGATGGCTCTAGACATTTTTTTTTCTATAGGAGGATAATGGTACTTTGGTGGTGAATACAGTATAGTAACATGTTAGGAATACCTGATGTATTATGCTTGTAAACAAAGAAGGCTGGGCTACCATGGGCTTAATTAGCAGGTGTCATTAACATACAATTAGCCTTGAATGAATTTGTGCAGAATGAGGAAACTTTGGGGGACATTTGACAGAAAACACCCTCTTACAGGCTCCTGTTCTTGGATATCTGGCTTTTTCCTTTTTTCTCTATTCCTTTTTCCCTCCCTCTCTTACTCCATCTTCTTTTCTTTTCCTGGACCAATGCATCATGAAAGCTGATAGCTGGAAGAATGGACTTGGGGCAGAAGGTAACACATGTTGTGTGTCAGCTGTTTAGGTTTTTAACTCTTTCCTTCCCTTACCTATTCCACTACTATGGTTTTTACGAATCCACTGATTTTTAACCACTCCAAAATGCAAAACAAAAAGAGCATTTTTTTTTTTCCCTTGAGTTGATCTCACTCATAGACAAAAGTTGAAAAATATTACCGTGATGTCAACCTGCCTTCCCTGGGCAGATGACCTCTCCAATGTGTCCTGGAACCCCATCTCCCCAGAGCCCTACCCCACTAGGAAAAGACCAAAACAGGCTGGGGGTATAGATCAACCTGTCAATGTCCATGGCCAGAGGAGAAGCAGTTACAGAAGCCAGAACTCCCACCTTCTGTACCCTATAGAGATCTTTGGTTCATAATCCCAGAGGGATAAAGAATAGGGAACTTTCCAATGGAGGGGGATGGGATAAGGCACTATGGTGGTGGGAATTATACCCTCTTATCCCACAGTCTTGTCAATCATTATTAAATAACTAATAAAAATTTTTAAAAAGAAGTTGAAAAATAAGAAAAGACAAAGCAGAACTTGGACTGAGTTTATTGTATTTCACCAAAGTAGAAGACTTTGGGGTTGGGGGTGGTGAAGATTTCAAGTCTTGGAACATGAGGGTAGAGGAGGACCTAGAGGGGGTTGAATTGCTATGTAGAAAACTGAGAAATGTTACACATGTACAAATTACTATATTTTATTGTTGACTGTATACCATCAATCCCCCAATAAAGAAAAATAGAAAAATGACAAAGTTTCTTTCCTATAGTACCAATTTGAAGATGTTAAAAACTATACTTATATAGTCACATGATTTAAGTAAGTTAGGATTCATGGTTTATACATTTATGTATTATAGTTTTCATAGACCTCAAATGGTCTTTTAAAAACTCTTTTTTAAAATTCTTCACACCTAGAAGGATGGCCTACATTTAAAAAGTTTGAAAAAGATAAGTGTTAGAGAGAATGTGGAGGGGCCGGGTGGTGGAGGACCTGGTTGAGTGCACGTGACAATGTGCAAGGACCCGGGTTTGAGCCCCCAGCTCCCATCACAGGGGAAAAGCTTTGTGAGAAGTGAAGTAGTACTACAGGTGTCTCTCTTTCTCTCTCCCTATATATTGTCCCTTCCCTCTTGATTTCTGACTGTCTCTATCCAATAAATAAAGATAAAATAAATAAGAGAATGTGGAGAAAAAGGAACTCTTACACTGTTGGTGGGAATGCAGACCGGTGCAGTCCCTATCGAGGACAGTATGAAGAGTCCTTAAGCAAATTAAGATGGATCCACCTTATGATGTAGTAATTTTAAAATGCTTTATTAAAATGTTTTCCTAACCATGACTCTCATCTTGCTAAATATACCTATAGTTAAATTCAAAGAGAATCCTGTCAGATAATATTAATAGAAATATGTCTTGCAGGGTCAACAAAATAGCTCACTTAGGATGACACTTGCTTTGTTGGGTACATGACCCAGGTTTAAGTCCTTGGTACACCACCTGGGAGTATTAGGAACTAGGGAAAGCTTCTGTGTTATAATGTCTTCCTCCCTACCATCTCTGTTTTCCTATCTCTCTATTTGAAAAAAAAAAAAGTCTTTAGAGATGAAACGCAGGAAATGACCAAGAAATGCATAAATACAAATCTATTAAAAAGAAATGTTAACTTCCTCATTTTGCTCTTGATGTTGATTAGACAGAAAACAGACAATATAATAAACTAAAATAGTTACTTAATCTGATGTCCACAAGATGCAGTTTCTAAATCAGAATTTAACCTTGTTAATCAGACTCAAGTTTGATACACTATCCGGATCACTTTAGGAGTTAAGAGGGATATAAGAGAGTAAAGAGCCCCAAGATACATAAATATAAAGTTGTATAATACACACATTTTTCAATATATTAGCCCCTTGCCTAGAACAGAGATTGACTAGTATAAGCAAAGGATTACTATATCAGCTTCTGAGTTATAGACAAAACTATTTTAGTTTTTTCTCTCTCTCCTGGTTCAAAGCTCTACAGACCTACATTAAAAATGAATTTTGCCTAAAAGAGTTACCAAATTGATACCTGAGCACCGAAGGGAGTGGGCCAGTTCTGTTGCCATAACTTGAATGATCAAACCAATTCGAAGTCTAAACATTTCAGCAAAGAGGCCAGGCTGAGTTCGCATATACATGGCTAGATACACCATTATTTCCTGCATGTGGAATCAATACAAACAGAATTATAGCCTAAGTCTCACAGGATATATTTAGAGGTCTTAAGAAATTACCATATTGGGGTCAGGCAGTGTCATATCTGGTTGAGCATATATGTTGCAATGCTCAAGGGTCCAGGTTCAAGCCCCCAGTCCCCACCTGTAGGGGGAAAGCTTCACAATTGGTGAAGAAGTGATGCAGGTGTCTCTCCCTCTCTCCCTAACTCCCCTTCCCTCTTGATTTCTCTCTGTCTCTGATACATAGTAAATAAATAAAATACTTAAAAGGGCTTAAAAAAGAAACTACCAGATTAATTGATGACAAATTTCAAAATGTGAACAAGATAAAGCTTTTTAAACTCCTCTCACCTGTGTAAGGATTGAAATGTTTATGTCCCCTTCGCTGGCTTCATCTATAAGCTGAGTAAGCACTTCATAGGGCAGAGGTCTGAGGAAGAAGAAAGCAAAGAAAGACAGAATTCTGAAATATCTTAAACAGTAATGTAGGGCCAGTGAGATAGCTCACCTGGGAACATGCCTGTTTTGACATACATGCAGCCACATCCCAGCCCAGTCCCACCACACTGGAAGAAGCTTGGGTATTGTGATGTCTCTCTCACTCTTCCCCTCCCCTCTGTCTCAATCTACTTATTTATTTATTTATTTTATTCCTTTCATAGAGACAGAAAGAAACTGAGAGGGGAGGGGATGATATGGAGAGAGGAGAGAGACCTACAGCACTATGTATGAAGATTTGTCCTGCACATAGGAATCAGGGACTTGAACTTGGGTCCTTGCACATTGTAGCATTGTGCACTCAACCAGGTCCATCACCACCTGGCCATCTCTGTCCCATTCTTTCTATCTGAAAAAGTTTTCCCAGAGCAATGAAACCCCACAGTGGCAAACCAAACAACAATAAAACTTGCCCTTTCATGTCTTTCCAGACTGGTTTTTCATAATTAGTTCTTATTATTTGACAAGTAACCATTACTGCTAGAAAGTGATAAACTGATTTTAAGCTGTACTTTAGTCGTTTTGTTATTTTACAATAACATCTTATAGATATACATGGATTTTTCTAGTTTCAACAGTTTACACACATACACACAGATATTTGTACTTCTTACCCACTTACGACCATACTGTCAACATTAAGCACTCTGGATTTTGTATAGTAACCACAAAATCAATATGGATTTGTGATGAAAGGTCCTATTTTCCAGGAACAAAGAGCTGAAGGATTGAAATATGTTCTCTCAAAGTTCATATGTTTAAATCCTGAACTCAGAGGTTGGTGCTGATTGAGTACACAGTGCTCAAGGACCCAGGTTCAAGTCCCTGATCCCCACCTGCAGGGAGAAGCTGAGTGATGAAACAGTGCTGCAGGTATCTCTCTCTTCCTGTATATCTCCCTCTTATTTCTCAATTTATGCCACTATCCTTAATAAATAATTAAAAAAGAAATCCGGACTGCTAGTACTTTAGCATATCATTTTTTTATGGAGGGGGAAGTTTTACAGTCAATTAATTTAAACTGTGGTCCTTAGGGTGGCTCCTAATCTAATATGACTGTATCCTTACAGAAATGAAAATTTTAGATACAGATACAAGTAGAAAGGGGAAATGTCTTATAAATGTTCTACACTAAGGGAAGAAGAGATAGTCACACTCTTGCACATATATATTTCCCTGGGTTTGGAGGGGGGAAAAGCAGAAATATGATTGGATGCAAAAAAAAAAATCAGACTGTAGTCTTGTTGTAAAAGTAACCAATAATAAATGCAAGGGAGCAGTACAGCTACAAAAAGTATATCTATAATAAAATTTATAATTGGTGGATGGATTTCTCAATCTTTTTTGCATTCTGTATATTTATGCTTACTATAATTATATGTTCCCATTTTGGTGATTTGGGGAAGAATTGAAAATAAAGAAGGTGACCAATTAAATAATGAAGAAAAGATCCCATAAACTGAAAATTTTCTATAGAAGTAATATGGAGACAGAGATGGCCTGAAGAAATTTAAATAAATCTCAGTCATATATATGTATACATACCATTTCCATTAACAAATGTTGATATATTATGAAGAACATTGTGTCTCTTGGTTTAATTAGAGCTGGATTCTGTTCAAATTTTATTTGAATTTCTACAAGATGGTTTTGCTCATATTGGAATAAAGACTGTTGAAACACACACATACAAAAAAGAGAGAAAGAAAGAAAGAAAGAAAGAAAGAAAGAAAGAAAGAAAGAAAGAAAGAAAGGGAAATTTCAATTGACACTGGAAGGTAGTCATCTTCAAGTCAAGAAGACTCCTGAAACAAAGTCCCTTACAGTTCTCATAATGAATCAATACTGTTGACACATGATTTGGACTTCTACACTTCAGAACTCTTTGTGAGATCAAGTTTTTTTCTGTTTTAGCCATACAGTCTATGGTATTGTGTTACCAAAGTCCTAGCAAGCTAATGCACAAGGTTAGGGCTATTTTTAGATTCCATGGCAAATGCATTGGACCTATGACACATAGACCTAGAATATATCTTTCAGAGACTTTATATAAGAGTTGGAACACGGAAGGAGCATTAAGAGTGACATGGAGGAGACTTCTGGAGGTGGGGCTATGAGCAGCAGCAGTTGTGTTTCTCTCCTCTCCTCTCCTCTCCTCTCCTCTCCTCTCCTCTCCTCTCCTCTCCTCTCCTCTCCTCTCCTCTCCTCTCCTCTCCTCTTCTCTCCTCTCCCAGATCAACTAGGAATACCAAAGGAAACCACCCGGGACCAAAACAAGACAGGACAAGAACAACTACAGGAACCCACCAAATCACCAGTGAGTGCAAACACGTACAGTTCCTGGACAGAGAGGAGCCTAGGGAGAGATTAAGTGGCTAGTAACAATCTGGCAGTTTACCAATTGAGATACCACCTCCAGTCTGTTTCACCAACAAGGGGACAGCTGAAGGGAGGAGAGTACTTCCCTCAGACTCAAGAAGTGCAACTGTGAGTCTCCACTGCTACTGCCCACAGAATCTGGAGCAGCAGCATGGAAGCGCTGTGCTGACACCAAGGGACAGAGAACTAACCAGGAAACCCAGGAGAAGATCTACATCTCGGTGGCCTAGCAGTGGGGCTGTGAAAGTCTCTTTGCATAACCACTGGAATATCTGTGCAACACCCTGATTTATCTCTTGGTCAGGAGTCAGTGATTAAGCTAAGAAGCCTTCTTATAGTTTAAAAGCCCTCAGGCTCCCATAGCCTACAGGGAAGAAAAAGAAAAAAAGAGGCTTTTAAGCCACAGAACTCCAAATCAGGGATTAAAATACTGTTGACTTCTGTGAACCCTTTAAGTACTTTACTTAGACACAAGTCAATCCAAGCAAGAGTGATCAGTAATTTGAAAAGTACTGAGAGAGGGACGTCATAAAATACTATATAAAATGGTTAAACCAACAAGAAGAAATATTGGAGTAATGAACCAGGACAAGAGTCCAGCTAAATGCCCCCCAAAGATTGAACCACAAAATAATGAGGTCAACATCCAAACACTAGTTAAGGAAATAATCACAGGAGTGAGAAAAGAGTTTGAAAGAATTGTCACCGGAAATGCAGAAACAAAAAACTGGAAGAAAACACTAATTAGCTCAAGGTTATTAGAGAACTGAAAGTTGAAATAGCTGAGCTAAGAACACAACTCGCTGAACAAGCTAAAGCAGTATCAGAACAGGGTAACAAAATAGATGAACTCCAGAAAATAGTAGAGGGGAGAGAGAATAGAATAAATGAAGCTGAAGACAGAATTAGCAAGATCGAGGATAAAGTAGAGACAATTAAAAAAGAAGTAAGAGATCTCAAAAAGAGATTAATAGATACTGAAAACAACACCAGATACCTATGGGATGATTTCAAAAGAAGTAATATATGCATTATTGGCTTACCAGAGAAAGAAAGAGGGAAGGGAAGAAAGCATTCTTCACGACATAATAGCTAAGAACATCTCTAGTCTAGACAACATCAAAGACATAAAGGTTCAAGAAGCCCAGAGGGTCCCAAACAGAATTAACACAGACTTCAAGACACATCATATTTAGAATGGAAAGGAATAAGGATAAAGAAAGGATCGGGAAGGCTGCAAGAGAAAAACAAAGAGTCACCTACAGATGAAAACCCCTAAGATTAGCAGCAGACTTCTCCACACAAAAACTACAGGCCAAAAGAGAATGGCAAGATATCTATTGATTGCTCAATGAGAAAGGCTTTCAACCAAGATTACTGTATCCTGCTAGACTGTCATTCAGACTAGATGGAGGCATAAAAACCTTCTCAGACAAGCAGCTGTTGAAAGAATGACCTATCACCAAGACTGATTGAAAGAAGTTTTGAAAGGTCTCCTATAAACAGTTAGACCACCAGAAATATGCCATATATCAGAACACTCTAAATATCTACAACAATGGCGTTAAAATATCTTCAATCTATCTTATTAATAAATGTCAATGGCCTGAATTTATCTATTAAAAACCACAGAGTAGGAAGATGGATCAAAAACACAACCGAACAATCTACTGTCTACAGGAAACCCACCTAACTCAACAAGACAAACACAGACTCAATGTGAAAGGATGGAAAACTATCATACAAGTCAATGGCCCACAAAAAAGGGCAGGAACAGCTATTCTCATATCTGACATGACAGACCTTAAAATAGAAAAATTAAAAAGATAGGGATGGACACGACTTAATGCTCAGAGGATCAGTCAATCAAGAGGACTTAACAACTATTAACATCTATGCATCCAATGAGAAGCCATCTAAATACATCAAACTTCTACTGAAAGAGCTACAGCTATATATTAACAGCAAAACAGTCATAGTTGGGGATGTCAACACTCCACTCTCTCAACTTGACAGATAATCCAGACAGAAAATCAATAAAGATATGAGGGAGCTAAATGAGGGGATAGATAAACTAGAACTATTGGACATTTTCAGAGTTATTCATCCCAAGAAATTGGAATACACATTTAGTCAAATCCACATAGGTCATTTTCAAGGATAGACCATATGTTAGGCCACAAAGACAGCATCAGCAAATTCAAGAGCATTGAAATCATCCGAAGCATCTTCTCATTCCATAGTGGAATTAAACTAACACTTAACAATCAACAAAAGATTAGTAATTGTCCCAAAATGTGGAAGCTCAACAGCATACTCCTTAACAACTACTGGGTCAAAGAGTAAATAAAAGAAGAAATCAAAATGTTTCGAGCATTCAATGAAAATGAAGACACAAGCTATCAAACTATTTGGGACACAGCTAAGGCAGTACGGAGAGGGAAGTTCAAAGCCATAGAAGCACACATTAGGAAACAAGAAAAAGCACAAATAAACAGCCTGATTGTACACCTTAAAGACCTAAAAGAAGAAAAACAAAGGAACCCTAAAGCAACCAGAAGGACAGAAATCAGTAACATTGAAAATAAGGAAACCATACAAGACCAACTAAAGTAAATGTTGGCTCCTCGAAAGAGTGAACATAATCGACAAACCTTTAGCCAGATTCATAAAACATATAAGAGAAAAGGCCCAAATAAATTAGTAGTAAATGAAAGAGGAGATATCACAACAGACACCACAGAAATTCAACATATCATACAAGGCTTCTATGAACAAGTATATGCCACCAAGCTAGAGAACCTGGAAGAAATGGACGATTTCCTAGATATCTACGAACTTCCAAAATTAATTAAAGAGGAAGTAGATAAGATGAACAGGCCCATCACAGCTAATGAAATTGAAACAGTTATTAAAAATCTTCCCCAAAATAAAAGTCCTAGACCAGATGGTTTTACAAATGAATTCTATAAAAACTTCAAAGAATACCTAATACCTCTACTTTTAAAAGTCTTCCAGAAGATTGAAGGCATTGGAATACTCCCTTCCAGCTTCTATGAAGCCAACATCACTCTGATACCAAAAGCAGACAGGGACACTACCAAAAAGGAAAACTACAGACCAATATCTCTGATGAACTTAGATGCTAAAACACTGAACAAAATTCTAGCCAACCAGATACAGCAGTATATTAAAAAGATTGTTCATCATGACCAAGTGGGGTTTATCCCAGGCATGCAAGTTTGGATTAATACACATAAATCAATTAACATGATCCACCACATCAACAAAAGCAAGACAAAAAACCATATGATCATATCAATAGATGCAGAGAAAGCCTTTGACAAAAGACAACATCCCTTTATGGTCAAAACACCACAAAAAATGGGAATAGATGTAAAACTCTTGAAGATAGTGGAGGCTATATGTAACAAACCTATAGCCAACATCATACTCAATGGTGAAAAACTGGAAGCATTCCCCCTCAGATCAGGTACTAGACAGGGCTGCCTACTATCACCATTACTATTCAACATAGTGTTGGAAGTTCTTGCCATAGCAATCAGGCAGGAGCAAGGAATTAAAGGGATACAGATTGGAAGAGAAGAAGTCAAACTCTCCCTATTTTCAGATGACATGATAAAATACATAGAAAAACCTAAGGAATCCAGCAATTATCTTTTGGAAATCATCAGGCAATACAGTAAGGTTTCAGGCTACAAAATTAACATTCAAAAGTCAGTGGTATTCCTCTATGCAAACACTAAGTAATAAGAAGCCAAAATCCAGAAATAAATTCCTTTTACTATAGTAAAAAATATATATAGTAAATATATATAGTAAAATATCTATGTATAAATCTAACAAAAGAAGTGAAAGACTTGTATACTGTAAATTATTCAAGGAAATTGAAAAAGACACAAAGAAGTTGAAAGATATTCCATGTTCATGGGTTGGAAGAATTAACATCATCAAAATCAATATACTATCCAGAGCCATCTACAAATTTAATGTTATCCCCATCAAGATTCCAACCACATTTTTTAGGAGAATAAAACAAATGTTACAAATGTTTATCTGGAACCAGAAAAGACCTAGAATTGCCAAAACAATCTTAAGAAGAATGAGCAGAACTGGAGGCATCACACTCCCAGATCTCAAATTGTGGTATAGGTTCGTTTTCATCAAAACTGCTTGATACTGGAACATGAATAGACACACTTAGCAGTGGAACAGAATTGAGAGTCCAGAAGTAATCACCCACACCTATGGACATCTAATTTTTGACAAAGGTGGCCAGACTATTAAATGGGGAAAGCAGAGTCTCTTCAACAAATGGTGTTGGAAAAAATGGGTTGAAACATGCAGAAGAATGAAACTGAACCACTATATTTCACCAAATGCAAAAGTAAATTCCAAGTGGATCAGGGACTTGGATGTTAGACCAGAAACTGTCAGATACTTAGATGAAAATATTGGCAGAATTCTTTTCTGCATAAATTTTAAAGACATCTTCAACGAAACGAATCCAATTACAAAGAAGACTAAGACAAGCATAAACCTATGGGACTACATCAAATTAAAAAGCTTCTGCACAGCTAAAGAAACTACTACCCAAATCAAGAGACCCCTCCCAGAATGGGAGAATATCTTTACATGTCATACATCAGAAAAGAGGCTAATAACCAGAATATATAAAGAACTTGCAAATCACAACAACAAGAAAACAAATAACCCCATTCAAAAGTGTGGGGAGGACATGGACAGAATATTCACCACAGAAGAGATCCGAAAGGCCGAGAAACACATGAAAAAAATGCTCCAAGTCTCTGATTGTCAGAGAAATGCAAATAAAGACAACAATGAGATATCACTTTACTCCTGTGAGAATGTCATACATCAGAAAAGGTAACAGCAGCAAATGCTAGAGAGGTTGTGGGGTCAAAGGAACCCTCCGCACTGCTGCTGGGAATGTCAATTGGTCCACCTTCTGTGGAGAACAGTCTGGAGAACTCTCAGAAGGCTAGAAATGGATCTACCCTATGATCCCGCAATTCCTCTCCTGAGGATATAGCCTAAGGAACCCAACACACCCATCCAAAAAGATCTGTGTAGTCATATGTTCTTGGCAGCACAATTTGTAACAGCCAAAACCTTGAAGCACCCCAGCTGTCCATCAACAGATGAGTGGCTGAGCAAGTTGTGGTATATATAAATATATACAATGGAATACTACTCAGCTATAAAAAATTGTGACTTCACTGTTTTCAGCCGATCTTGGATGGAGCTTGAAGAAATCATGTTAAGTGAAATAAGTCAGAAACAGAAGGATAAATACGGGGTGATCTCACTCTCAGGCAGAAGTTGAAAAACAAGTTCAGAAAAGAAAACACAAGTAGAATGTGAACTGGAATTGGTGTATTACACCAAAGTAAAAGGCTCTGGGGTTGGGGTGCAGGTGGAATACAGATTCAAGAAGGATGACAGAGGATCTAGTGAGGGTTTTTTTGTTATATGGAAATCTGGGAAATGTTATACATGTACAAACTATTGTATTTACTGTCAAATGTAAAACATCAATTCCCCAGTAAAGAAATTTAAAAAAAATTGGAGCACAAGGTCCAGGTTCAAAATGGAGAAAAAAAGAGTTGGAACATGATTCCTGTGGCAAAGGAAATTATGGACATAAACTAGGATGGAGGTGAAACACAGACATCAGAAAAAATATCCATGCTTTTCTTCTTCATTTTTTTTCTTGATTAAGCTCCATATCAAGAACATGTCTTGATTACAAAATAAACATCTCATGACAGTGGTTACAGATACACAACACCAGCAAGCAGGGAGCATATAATGTTTTAAATTACTCCTTACCCTGCAGTGGAGGGAGATAGTGCTTTGGTGCCAGGTGAGGTTTTTTAACACACATTTTGTGAAGATGTGAAACTGTACTTCTGCAGTCTAGAAATGGACCTGCCCTATGACTGAGCAATTCCTCTCCTGGGGATATATCCTAAGGAACAAAAATGCCTCTGCCAAAACATCTGTGTATACCTACGTTCATAGTGGCCCAATTTGCAATAGCCCAAACTTGGAAGCAACCTAGGTTTCCCACAACAGATGAGTGGCTAAGAAAGTTGTGGTGTGGTCAGCAGGGAAGCAATTACAGAAGCCAGACCTTCCACCTTCTGCAACCCACAATGACCCTGGGTCCACACTCCCAGAGGGATAGAGAATGGGAAGGCTATCAGGGGAAGGGATGGGATATGTAGATAGGGTGGTGGGAATTGTGAGGAGTTGTATCCCTCCTATCCTATGGTTTTGTTAATGTCTCCTTTCTTAAATAAATTTAAAAAAAAAGAAAGTTGTGGTCTATATAAACAATGGTATCTTCCTCCAATATTATCCATTGCCATCTTAAACTCTAAGACAGCAAGTAACCTACTTTATTCTCTATAAAACCTGTATTTTCCCAGTCCTAGAATGTCTGAGGCTTTGCTCGTTTTCTTTCATGCTACTCTCGATCCATTTCAATTAATACTGCATCTGCTGACCTCAATCAAATCAATGCAACCAGTACCACCTCAATATGTTTCACCTCAGATGGTGTCCAAGATGTCAGGCCTGGGATGCCAACCCTACAGCTCCAATAATTTGGTGACAACTTTTCAAGCTCATAGAACACCTTAGTTACATTTCTGGCAGTGCACTTTCTAACAAAGTTAATATAGACTAGGGCCCATGACATAAGACACATGTGCACATGTAGCTATAAGTTAGGGGGGAAATATATACCTTATAGTAAAAGTATGTAATAGTCTAGAGTTGTTGGTATGTTTCTAGTACTGCTTCTGGGATCCCTTCTGTTACATTGCTTGACATTGTGGTCTATTTACATGGTCATTCTGTTACATTGGTTTGGTCTCACTCCCCCTGCCTCTGGGAGATTTTGGTTTAGTCTTTGCCTTTTTGCACTTTTCTCTTCTCTCCACCCCCTATCCTACGTACTTCCTTAGTTCCTGACGCTGACGCCGGAGGAGCCCATTGTGTTGTGATTAGGTTGTTGGACTGCTTGCCCGCTCGTGAATAAAGATTAAACTGTGTTCTCAGTTTAGCCATGAGTTTCTGTTCATCTCTGTCTCCCGCCCATGAAGCCAGCCCAGCGAAAACAACATAATGGTGCCCGAACAGGGACAAGAATCTCAGCTCCGCACACATGCAACAGACCAAAGAAGATTAGATAAGTAAAGCCACAATGGCCTGCCTTTCTACTTATGGAGAGGTTTCTAAAAGCCTCTGCTCTTTCTTCATGAGACAGTTTCTCTGTCTCTGGAACATTTTCCTCTGGGCCACACTCTGGTTTCCACCCACTGCCAGCCCGTAGGAGCTTGCTCGTCACCATGTGACGCAGAGCGCTGGGCGCTGGCTCCCTCCTCGCTGCTCAGCCACCGGGAGCAGGGTGGCAGGCATGGCAGGCAGAGCTGCAGCCCATCCTGACCCCCGCCCCGGGGCACTGTGGCCCACGTCTTCTGCACGGCCAGCCTGCCTGCCTTCCTGCTATGAAGTCTGGGCAGATCCCGGACCACCCGGAGACATAGGGCTCCCTGACGGGACTGGGCCACCTGGCCGAGATCCCCAGATCGGCTCTTAAGGAAGAGGAGCTAGAATACATAGTCACCGGACAACATAACTCCCGAACAACTAAGACAATACAGATCTAAACTCGTGTGTAAAATGACATGTCTTCGTAACAAAAGTTTTTCTTCATGTTAATTGAAGACCATGTTTATGTGTGTGTTTGAAGTTTGGTAAACATTAACTTTAAGGTTAGAAATGTAACTTTAAGGCTACATTCTTACCAGGCAAAGTTAAATGAAAAAGGTTTTCAAGATAATTCTCATAAAGCTAAAATTAACTTAACTTTAAAGTCTGAGGTAAAAATTAGTTAAAAATCAATATATTTTAACTAATTTGGTCTAAAAAAAACCTGCACACACCTAGAGTGTGTCTCCATCTTGTATGGGTATAACAAAGGGTTGATATGTGAAGCTCTCAAATACCTTCTCAATTACGAACGATAGATTGCACAATGGTTATGCTAATGATTCTCAAGCCTGAGGTTTTTGACCATGGTTCTTCTGTTAACCTTTCCACATTTTACTGTTTAAACTTTAAACAACATTAAAATCATACTAAAAAAGACTTCCAATTATAATGGAGTTATTCAACTGTGATAAACTTCTAACCTGCTACAAGTTTTATTTCATAAGTAAGTGAATTGCAGCTATCAAGTTCTCTACAAAAGAGCAAAATTCCAGCAGCTGATCTTTCTCATGCAACATTTCACCCCCTGGCAATTCTTCAGTGGACATCTGCTTTGAACTGGCACTTCTATCAGACTTACTGGTACACAATTCTACATTAGCTTCCCGTTATGCTGCTGGGTTTGTTAAAGACTGACTGCAGCCTGCTGCCTTGGGACTCTATAGGACATACCCTCCCTCCTTGCTAGGTAATGTCCACAGAGGCAGGAAACGACCGTCGAGGCAAGAAAAGCCCACAGAGGCAAGAAATGTCCTTTAGCTTGATAAAAGAAGCCCACAGAGGCAAGAAACGCCCCCCTCAGGCCTTCCCTTGGCATCACAATGGTTCTTGTTGCTTGCTTACTTGTTCCTCCATGTTTGTGCCAGTTTTTTTTTTAAATGCCTGTACAATATAGGTTTCTGTTCACCCCACACTCCTGATACTATGGTCAACTAGTTAAAAAGAAAAGGGGGAATTGTTGGTATATTTCTAGTTCTGCTTCTGGGATCCCTTCTGTTACATTGCTTGACATTGTGGTCTATTTACATGGTCATTCTGTTACATTGGTTTGGTCTCACTCCCCCTGCCTCTGGGAGATTTTGGTTTAGTCTTTGCCTTTTTGCGCTTCTCTGTCTCCGCCCCCTATCCTACGTACTTCCTTAGTTCCTGACACTGCCACCGGAGGAGAGAGATGGAGGAGCCCATTGTGTTGTGATTAGGTTGTTGGACTACTTGCCCACTCGTGAATAAAGATTAAACTGTGTTCTCAGCTCAGCCATGAGTTTCTGTTCATCTCTGTCTCCCGCCCATGAAGCCAGCCCAGCGAAAACAACATACAGTGACTCAGTAAGTGCAGTAAGCAAGTAGAAAGACTTAAAAAAGGCACCATAAATATTTAATAAAATATTTTCTACTTAGACCCAGATAACCTCCTCACCTACTTCCTATTTTACTTTCCTCAATCATTCTAAGTCTAGACGTATCAGATAAAGTAAGGACTACAAAAGCTGGATAAGGGCAAGAGACCAGCACACTTTAATGATGGACCTTTTGGTCACTACCAGGCCACCCCAACATCCGGGCCTTGGGAATCCTTGGATTCCCACATAGGTATGATGGACCTAGACCTCTAACAGATCCCTCTTTCAACCATAACTGGTCACATCCATCAGGAATATCATCATAAGCCCTCTTGTGGGCCTCTACAGGACCTTGCCCTCAATGTAACACAGCAGTGGTAGAAACTGCCCTATTCTCTAAAGGGAGGCTGGGTCAACATAATCTGCTACTCAAGGAAGACTGGTCCTGAAATGAATGAAGCCTAGAATGGTCCTAGTATGGCCATGTTCTATGAGCTCAGACTAACAGGTATCCAGATATTACACTGGCTACTGTGCTAAATATGAGTAGACATGGGCCCAAGCGATATCCATGGGGTTTATAGTTAATGATATTTATATGCTTCTCCCATATTTGGGAGCTACCCTATGCCCTGATCCAGCTTTCTAGTCCTATTCTCAACACCACATCCCCAGACAATACTTTTGGTCCATCTGCATGTTAGCGGTGGGGCTCAGGCAAAAATTACTAAAGTCATGGGCCCCTTGGAATATACTAAAACAGACTCCCTAGCTTTTTCCAACATGAAGACTTTAAATTTCATCTGCTCTATTCTCACGTTAAAGTTCATGATAATTAAACAAACTGTTCTGTTTTATACCTTGATGCTTTTCAGTCACCAAACAGCAGATGCTACCATAATGCCAACCTGCCTTCCCTGAGCAGACAACCTCACCAAAATGTCCTGGAATCCCAACTCCTGAGAGTCCTACAACACTAAGGAAAGATAGAAATAGGCTGAGGGGGCAGGGCTACAGAGCAACAGCAGCTGTGTTTCTCTCCTCTCCTCTCCTCTCCTCTCCTCTCCTCTCCTCTCCTCTCCTCTCCTCTCCTCTCCAGAGTCAATTAGGAATACCAAAGGAGATCATATGCAACCTCAACAAGGCAGGACAGGAACGACTTTAGGAACCCAACAAATCACAAGTGAATGTGAATACCTGTGGAACATGGACAGAGAGGAGCCTACGGAGAAATCAAGTGGCTGGTAACAGTCCAGCAGTTTGCTGGTTGAGGCACCAACTCCAGTCTGTTTTACCAACAAAAAGACTGCTGAAGGGAGGAGAGTACTCCCCTAAGACTCACCAAATGCAACTGTTAAGTCTCCTTTGCTACTGCCCTCAGAGGCTGAAGCAGCAGGGGGGAGGCCCTGTGCTTACACTGGGGTGGGGGGGTGGGACAGAGAACTAACCAGGAAACTTAGGAGAAGATTTACACCTTGGTAGCCTAGTGGTGGGGCTGTGTGGTGGGAGCCTTTCCATATTGATTTCCTAATGAGAACATAGTGAATAGTTTCCTCAGAAACTACAGAATATAAACGAGACTTGTTTAGAAACTCACAGGGCCCAGCAGTGCTTCCAGGCTTGGCAGAGAAACTGAATTGAGCCTGTAGCTTTGGACCCTTAGGATGTGAGAGTCTCTTTGCATAACCACAGTATTATCTCTCCCCCACCTTGCTTTATCTCTTGGTCAGGAGGGAGAGATTAAGCTAAGAAGCCTTCTTATAGTTTAAAAGCCCTCAGGCTCCCATAGCCTACAGGGAAGAAAAAGAAAAAAAAAAGGTTTTAAAATCACTGTGCTCCAAGTCAAGGATTAAAATAATATTGAAACAACTGTCAATTTCCACAACTATGAACCCTTTAAGTACCTTACCTAGACACAAGTCAATCCAAGCAAGAGTGATCAGTAATTTGAAAAGTACTGAGAGAGGGACGTCATAAAATACTATATAAAATGGTTAAACCAACAAGAAGAAATATTGGGAGAAATGAACCAGGACAAGAGTCCAGCTAAATGCCCCCCAAAGATTGAACCACAAAATAATGAGGTCAACATCCAAACACTAGTTAAGGAAATAATCACAGGAGTGAGAAAAGAGTTTGAAAGAATTGTCACCGGAAATGCAGAAACAAAAAACTGGAAGAAAACACTAATTAGCTCAAGGTTATTAGAGAACTGAAAGTTGAAATAGCTGAGCTAAGAACACAACTCGCTGAACAAGCTAAAGCAGTATCAGAACAGGGTAACAAAATAGATGAACTCCAGAAAATAGTAGAGGGGAGAGAGAATAGAATAAATGAAGCTGAAGACAGAATTAGCAAGATCGAGGATAAAGTAGAGACAATTAAAAAAGAAGTAAGAGATCTCAAAAAGAGATTAATAGATACTGAAAACAACACCAGATACCTATGGGATGATTTCAAAAGAAGTAATATATGCATTATTGGCTTACCAGAGAAAGAAAGAGGGAAGGGAAGAAAGCATTCTTCACGACATCTCTAGTCTAGACAACATCAAAGACATAAAGGTTCGAGAAGCCCAGAGGGTCCCAAACAGAATTAACACAGACTTCAAGACACACCATATTTAGAATGTAAAGGAATAAGGACTAAGAAAGGATCCTGAAGGATGCAGGAGAAAAACAAAGAGTCACCTACAGAGGAAAATCCATAAGATTAGCAGCAGACTTCTCCACACAAACACTTCACATGCCATATATCAGACAAGAAACTAATAACCAAAATATACAAAGAACTCAGCAAATTTAGCAACAAAAAAGAAAATGACCCCACCCCAAAATGGGCAGAGGATATGAACAAAACATTTACTGTAGAGGAGTTTCAAATGGCTAACAAACATGAAAAATTGCTCTAGGTCGCTGATTGTCAGAGAAATGCAAATAAAGGCAACATTGAGATACCACCTCACTCCTGTGAGAATGGCATACATCAAAAAGGACAGCATCAACAAAAGCTGGAGAGACTGCGGGGACAGAGGAACCCTTCTGCACTGCTGGTGGGAATGTAAGTTGGTCCAGCCTCTGTAGAGAGCAGTCTGGAGAACTCTCACACGGCTAGACATGGACCTTCCAAATGACCCAGTAATTCTTCTCCTAGGGATATATCCCAAGGACTCCATAACCCCCAACCTAAAATATATGTGTACACCTATGTTCAATAGTAGCACAATTCGTAGTATCTAAAACCTGGACGCAACCCAGATGCCCCAAAACAGATGACTGGCTGAGAAGGCTGTGGTATATATATATACCCACAATGGAATACTACACAGCTATTAAGAACAATGAACCCACCTTCTCTGACCCATCTTGGATGGAGCTATAGGAAATTATGTTAAGTGAGCTAAGTCAAAAAGATAAAGATGAGAAAGTGAAACTCAAAGCAGGATCTGACTAACTTTGTAGTAGGGCACTAAAGTAAAAATCCTGGATAGAGCGTGAGGGTGGATGTTCAGCTTCATGGGGTGGAGGGGGGAAGAGGTATTGGACACAGTCTTTTGGTGATGGGAATGGTATTTATGTACACTCCTATTAATTTGTAGTCATATAAATCTCTAAGTAATGTGAGAGAGGAAATACTGATTGAATGTCTCAAACTTTTTAAAGCATAGACTGAGTTTTAAAGAGATAGGCAGAGTCTTTGATATGTTGACTCTCTTAAAAGCTTAGTCCAGGGAGAACAAAAGCAACCAGTGGCATAGCAATATGCAAATAATGTCAAAGTACATAAACTATGGTGAGGGTGTGTATAATACAGCAAATACTAACAAAGGGATTTTTCATAGTTAACTCAATTGCCAAACAATGTGATTATTGCAATAACTATCTATTGTCTTCTTAAACCCTGAGACAACAGGAATCTCCTGCTTCGTCTATAGAGCATATGTTTCTCCCAACCCTGGAACCTCTGGGGTGGAGCTCACTTGCTTGCATGCTTCTCTCAAGTCAGGCCAAATGATATTGTACCTGCTGATTCCAATGTAATCAATGCAATGAGTACCATCTCAGCATCCTTCAGCTCAGACTGTGTACAGAGACTTCAGGCATGGATTGCCAACCCTTCACCCTCATTACTCTGGTGAGACCTTTTCTTTCATAGTATTCTTTAATTCCATTCCAGGAGGTTCACTTCCTAACAAAGTCCCAAAACATAGTGATAGGCCAGGTCCCGTAAGATAGAGCATATGTTCACATGTATCCATAAATTAGGGCAAAATATATACCTGAACGCAAAAATATACAATAGTCTGTAGTGAGTCAGTATCAAGTTCATAATGAAATAGTGTCCACTTAGATACCCTCCTCACCTACTTCCTATTACAGTTCTCTCACTCACTCCAAAGCTAACCTTATCAAAGCAAGGACTGCAAAAGCTAAATAAGGGCAAGAGACTGGCATACTTTAATGATGACTCGTTAGTCACTATCAGGCCATTCCACCAGCTGGAGCCCTATTCGGGGAGTCCTGAGATTCCCAAACAGACATGATGGGCCTAGAACTCAAATAAATCACTCTCTCCATTGTCACCAGTCATTTCTATCAGGAACAACAAAACAGACCCCTTTTGTGGGCCCCCATAGGACCTTGCCCTCAACTTGGATCAACAATGGTAGAGAATGTTCCATCCTCGGAAGGGAGGCTGGACAACATACTCTATGCTACACCTGAGGAAGATGGGTCGATGCTGGGGCAGCATGGAATGTTCCTACTCATGACCACAGAATGTGAGCTCAGATCTAGAGGGATGTAGACTTCACCTTCTTTACCTTATCGTGGAGCCTGAAGGAATCATATTAAGTGAGATAAGCCAGAAAGAGAAGGATGAATATGGGATGATCTCAGTCATGGACAGAAATTGAGAATTAAGAACAGAAAGGAGAAACACAAAGTAGAATTTGGACTGGGTTTGGTTTCTTGAACTAGAGCAAGGACTCTAGGGGCAGGAGGTGAATGGGATTTTTGGTCCTGGTGCATGATGGTGGAGGAGGACTAAGGCTGGAGGTAAGAGTTCTGTTTTTTTTTTTTTGGAAAATTGAGAAATTTTACACATATGTACAATAGCTGTATTTACTGTAAACCATTAATCCCTTTAATAAAGAGAAAGGAAAAAAAAGAAATTGTACTTATGTAACAGCATTCTTATTGAACACATCTCAGGGTTGAGTGGTGACATACCTGGTAGAGCACATATGTTACCACACATGAGACCTGAATTCAAATCCCTGGTCCCCATGTGTGTGTAGAGAGAGTAATGAATGGTGGAGCGGTACTGCAAGTATCTCTTTCTCTCTCCCTATCCTCCTCTCAATTTCTCCTATAAAAAAAACTAAAAGAGAAAAAACAATGGAAATAAAAAGGGGGGAAAGGCTTCCAGGAGCAGTGGATTTGTTGTGTAGGC
Source organism: Erinaceus europaeus (assembly GCF_950295315.1). Classification (NCBI taxonomy): domain Eukaryota; kingdom Metazoa; phylum Chordata; class Mammalia; order Eulipotyphla; family Erinaceidae; genus Erinaceus; species Erinaceus europaeus. The sequence continues at coordinate 74,235,215 of NC_080185.1, read as the reverse complement.
ACTGTACCCCAGTGATAACCCTGCTAGTAATAAAAAAATCTTCTCCATCAATAAAAAAATACTCTCTAGTAGAATCCCCCCAGTCCAAGCATATTTTCTGACACAGTTTCCAGTTAGAAGCTGTAACCAACTGAGACAGTGACAATCTGATTGCAGCTTTCTTGGAGGAATACCACTTCACACACATATTCATTTCCTCCCTTCAATTAGGACCTCAACCCCTTAATTCATTAATGGGCAACACAGAATTTTTCATTATCAGGTCTAGCCAGATACTTTTTTGGTGTGGTAAGGGGATCATCACTGGGGCTTCACTGCTCCAGACTGACATATTCAGATAGAAGAGCTACAAGGATGGAGAGAGAGGAGAAAGGGAAAGATACCACAGCACTGAAGCTTCCTCTACTGTGGTGGGGCACCAGACTTGGAACTGTATTGCATGCATGGCAAAACAGGAACTCTACCCAGACACTTCATTCACCCTAGCCAAACACTTTTTCCACCTCTTCTTTCCAGGGGATAGCTACCTTCTTGAGGATGCCAAACCAGTTGTCCCAATTTTTGTTTTGGGAGGTTTGTAAATGGTAATAAGCAAAAATAAATAAATAAACATATTTGAGCACTACTTCTTGTGAGTGTTATCTTATTACTCATGCCCTGTTATTACTGTATTCTCAAGTGGAATGTCTCTGACAGAAGTACACACATGTAAATGTTATCAGGGGAAGAAAACTACGGTCAGCTCACATAGCTTCTTAAAGATTCATAGGAACCTGGCCAAATTATAACAAAATGGAAAACCATACTCACGCAGAGATAGTCTTTTCTCGAGGTTCCGGAGGGAGCCCCACTGTCAAATGTTTCTGATGAGAAAGAAGGTCTGTGCAAGCCTATGAAAAGACAGCATAGCAGCATTAACCTTCTTGTGAAATATCCTGAAGGAAAAGTAGACAAAATATTCCCTAATACTGGCTTCAGAGGTAAGTTTGGGAATACAAATCCAGTGGCAAATGTAAATAAAGGAAATCGCACCAAACTAGAAAGCTTCTTCATAGTAAAACACACACACATACACACACACACAAGCAAATGAGAGAATATATTAATACAGTATATATAAATATATATATGACAAAAAGTTAATATCAAAGATACATAGTATTAAGCTCATCAACAAAAATAAAGATCTACTTCAAAAACAGGAAAAAGGGCTGAATAGACATTTTACCAAGGAGGACATAAGTGGTCAACAGGAAAATGAAAAAAATTCTCACCATCACTTATTGTCAGAGAAATGCAAAAGCATTGACAACACTGGATGCCACCTCACATCTGTGAGAATAGCCTATATTAAAAAGGTCAGGAATAACAAATGTTGGTGAGGATATGGAGAAAAGGAGGTCCTTATATACTGTTGGAAATGTAAACTGGTCCAGTCTCTATGGAAAATAAATATTTCTAAAACAAACAAAATTAAAAATAGGTCTGCCATATGATCTAGCAATTCTCCCCCTAGGTATCTATCCAAAGAACCCCAAAACACTAATTCAAAAAGAGATATGCAGACCACTATTCATTGCAGAGTTATATTCAGTAGCCCAAACATCCAATGACAGGTGAGGAGATAAGGAAGTTGTGGCATTTACAAAGTATGAAATTCTACTTTAAGAAATGATGAAATCTTGCCTTTTGATATGTAGCGGATGGAACTGGAGGGGATTATACTAAGTTAAATAAATCAGAAGGAGGAAAAATATTAGATGATCTCACTCATATATGGGATTTAGGAGACAAAATAATTGAACAACAGGGTTAAACATAAACAAACCATTGCCCTAAATATGCAGATCTGAGAGACCAGGTGTGGAAGGGGAGAAGCGGTAAGGGACAGAATGGCCTGCATGGAAACAAAGTGACATTCTGGAGGTAGGTGAAGTGTGTTAACACATATTTTGAGGAGATATGAAGTTGTGCCCCTGACAACATTTTCTTATTTGTAAAATAAAGCACTTTATTTAGATTTACTATAAATTCAAGAAGAACATATAGCACCTCATCAAGTGCTTCCACCTTCTTCCTTAAGATTCCAGAGATGTATCGAATTAGGCCCCAGTGACGAATTTCCCCAACTTTGCCATAAAGTTCAGTAAGTAGCTCTCTGACTGTTGAACTCCCTTCATCATACAATCCAGTGTCCCAGTCAGGTCCTCTGGAATGTTAAAGACAAGACTACATTAGTTGTAAGTAAAGACATTGGCAACAAAGTTTTGTTTCATTGTTATAACTGATATGCCTATTTGTGATACCTTTTTCTCATTAGGAAGCTATTTAAAGCTATTTACCAAGAACACTTGCAAAAACTATGATTAACAATAAACCTTGAACGTCAAATACCTAGCTAAGAATAAGTCATAGTTTTAACTGTGTTTTGACAAAATGCATAGCTTTGCTCTCTTCATAGCATAGAGTACAGCACAGCTGGAAATTAGATTTTACATAAAATAGTATGTTACATGGAGGTGGAGTATCTGTTCTTTCCGTTGAACCTAGGTATGCTTGTAACTAAGGTGAAAGTGATGTTGTCTTATTTCTGACACTAGGTGATAAGAACTTAATACTCTGCCATGTGGTCCTTTATTGGAACTCTTAATCTTGGAACCTAGAAAAGACCTGTGAGGAAACAGAAATGTGGGAACTCTCAGATATATGAGTGGGAAAACCTTGCAATGGCTCATCCCCAACCACTGTCTGGTGACAACCAAATGTGACCCCAAATGAAAGATGATTAGCTAAACCCAGGCAAGCCCTAGAACTGTGAAAGAATATTAAAATACTATCTGGTTGTTATGTCAAGTCATTGGTTTTGGGTGACAATTTACTATACAGCAATAGATACCTGTGATACATATGTAATGACCTTCAAAATGTATAGTGTTGGTGAAAAAAGCAAGGTATATGGCAAAGAATAGGCTCTTTCGGTAAAAACTGTTCAAATTGTGAGGAGAAAGCAATAGTAGAGAAATGCTGAAAGTCTAATAATAGAGGATGTAGGTTTGGCTATGGATTCCCAATGGTATGATGATGTTACAGATAAAGGCAGAGGAAGAGTTGATGGTAATGATTCTGTTTCAAGTCTGTGTCACTGAAAGAATGATGATAAAAGAGGGGAAGAAAATTTTTTTTCTGGTAAAGACTGAATTTGACTTTAGATATATAGAGTAGATTAAAGACTTAAGTATTAAAAATGTTACAGATACGTAAAATATGTTTAAATTTTGGGAAAGGAGAAGGTTCTCTCATGTCTGACAGGAAAATCAGATACTGGAGCCTAGTGGTGGTATAGCTGGTTCCGTAGCCCCCATGTCCACTTGGTCGATTCCAAATTATATTCCTCCATGAGGATAATTTCTGGAACCATCCGTTCCACCCCGGTTCCATGGCTGCCAGTTCTTAGCAACATCGCCCCGCCAGATATTCGTCAGGATGCGGCATCATCTAAGTTCATTTCCCACGTCTACGCTCGACCGGACCTGCCAATATACGCGGATATCTTCGCCCACCCTGTCCAATGCTTGACATCTTGTCACCCAATCTGGTCCCCTACGCCTACACTGAACTTCTCTGTTCCAGACTCTTGGAAACAGAGTTGGCAGTCAGCTGAGGTAAAGAACAAACACCTCATCACAGACCCCTGCAAGCGTCAACCCGGCTTTGACCTAGCACGTTATGATTGGGCCCTCCTCAATCGCTATCGAACAGGCCATGGCCGGTGCGCCATGTTCCATCGCTGGGGAGCCAGAGACGACCCGAACTGCCCCTGTGGCTACAGACAGACTATGACCCACATAGTCAACGACTGCCACCTCTCCAGATTCAAAGGAGGTCTCGAAACTTTACATGAGGCTCAACCTGATGCTGTTGACTAGCTACGGAAGAAGGGCAAACGCTAGAAGAAGAATCTTGGACCCCCGGTGACCGTGGGCTCCCTGCCAGGACTGGGCCCCCTGGCCGAGATCCCCAGCTCGGCTCTGATGGCAGAGGAGCTAGAATACGCAGACATCCGTGCAGTGATCACACCCCTGCACTTCCTAGAGGTGAAGTTGGGCAAGAGGCCATGGCCGGACAACACCCCCCCCCCCCCGAAACCAACGATGTCACCTGATGCGATCTGAAGAATCTGATTCACAGACTTCAAGGACAGAACTTTCTTACTGCCTGTCTGCCCTTCCTGCTTCTGCTTTGTCTGTCACATTTTGGCAGTTCCAGCTCACTCTCTACAGAAAAGTGGAATTCCAGTGGCTAACCTTCCTGATGGAGATAGACATGCATCATTTCACCCCCTGGCATTTCTTCCATGGTCATCTACTTTGGACTGGCACTCCTATTGGACTTACTGGTACACAACTCTACAGCAGCTTCCCTTTATGCTGTTGGGTTTCTCAAAGACTGACTGCAGCCAGCTGCCTTGGGACTCTATAGGCAACAACCCCCCCTCCTTGCTAGGTAATGCCCGTTGAGGCATGAAGCGCCCCCAGAGGCAAGAGATACCCACACAGGCAGGAAATGTCCTTTAGCCTGATAAGCCTTGCACTTTGAGGCAAGTAACGCCCCCCTCGTGCCACCCCTTTCCATCACACTGGTTCTTGTTGCTCTCTTACTTGTTCCTCCATGTCTTGTGCCAGTTTTTTCTTTGAAAATGCCTGTACGATATAGGTTTCTGTTCACCCCACATTCCTGATACTGTGGCCATTAGTTAAAAAGAAAAGGGGGAATTGTTGGTATGCTTCTGGATTCTGCTTGTGAAGCCTTCTGTTTTTATCATCACTTTGGGTTTGCTTGTGTTGCTTGCTATGTGTTCTGTTTGTACGTCCACTGTTGGCTGGGCACCCCCCTGCCTCCGGGATATTGGTTTGGTCTTCCCCCCACCGCCTCTGGGACATTTGGTTTAGTCATCACTGGTTTGCGCTTCTTCTTTCTCCCCACCCCCTATCTTATGTTTTTCCTTGGTTCCTGACTCTTCCGCTGGAGGAGAGAGATGGAGAACAGCATTGGGTTGTGATTAGAATAGAATAGTTTGTTGAATCACATCCCCACTCGTGAATAAAGATTGAACTGTGTTCTTAGCTCAGCCATGAGTCTCTGGTTGTCTCTGTCTCCCACCCGCGAAGCCAGCCTGGCAAAATGATACCAGCCTTTAGCTTCATGATTGGCCAACAATTTGTTTAGCTTTGTATGTTAACTCTCTTCAGCTGCCATGTTCCAGATGCTAGCATGATGCTGACCAGACTTCCCTGGACAGACAACCCCACCAACGTGCTGGAGCTCTTCTTCCCCAGAACTCCACCCCACTAGGGAAAGAGAGAGGCAGGCTGGGAGTATGGATCAACCTGTTAACGCCTATGTTCAGCGGGGAAGCAATTACAGAAGCCAGACCTTCCACCTTCTGCCTCCCACAGTGACTTTGGGTCCATACTCCCAGAGGGATAAAGACTAGGATAGCTATCAGGGGATGGGATGGGATATGGATTTCTGGTGGTGGGAACTGTGTGGAGTTGTACCCCTCTTATCCTATGGTTTTCTCAATGTTTCCTTTTTATAAATAAAAATAAATAAATAAATAACCATACTGATTAATTTCTAATCTTAAACCCACAGGAGATACTAGGCAGAATTCCATGTGCATTAGAACCCATGCAGTACATCACTATGTATTCAAGTGATTTGCTATTACCTGGAATACTAGCTTTAGGCAGATTTCAGGGTTCAGTTAGATGCTATGGTTAAGCACACAGAAGACTGGATAAATGAAACCTGTTGGTTTCATTTATCAAAGTGTCGGTAGTCAACTAGCTCATTTGAATTGGTGTGAACATGTGATATGTTCTCATACAACATCCTTCATTTGCTCACCTTCAAGTGGCCCTGAAGATGAAAATCTTCAGTTTTCATTCAAGCTACAATCACTTTTTCCTACCTATATCTTCTCATTATTCTGAAGGTGAGAGACAAGGATAGGGAGAGATGGGAAAGAGATGAGAGACACCACAGCATTGCTCCACTGCTCCTGCCCCTTATAGATGCTTCCATGTGGTGTCCAGAGGTGCAAACCCAGGTCTCCATACATAATGAAATATTCACTCTACTAGATGGTCTATCTGATGGCCCCATTCCTACTAATTCTTATCAGAGAATAAGGAGACAGACAAGAGCACTATTGCAGCATAGGCAGTGCTAGAGGATCAAATATGGACCTTGCACATATAAATCCTATACTCTACCTACAGAGCTACCTGTCAGGCTGTAAGACTTATGCATACAACAAGTAGCATACAACAAGCTTTATTGGGTGACAGATGGATAGAACTTTATTAGAGGGGAAATCTCTCACAGTGTAAAACCATGCAGAAGTTTATATAAGGGAAAGGTTTTACTATTCAGAAAGGGGGAAAGGTAAGAAAATTACCAGGGGACCTGTCAATGCCTATGTTCAGTGGGGAAGCAATTACAGAAGCCAGACCTTCTACCTTCTGCACCCCATAATGACCCTGGGTCCATACTCCCAGAGGGACAAAGAGGAGGAAAGCTATCAGGGGAGGGGATGGGATATGGAGTTTTGGTGGTGGGACTTGTGTGGGTTTGTACCCCTCTTATCCTATGGTTTTTGTCAGTGTTTCCTTTTTATAAATAAAAAATTTTAAAAAGCAAAGAAAAGAAAATTACCAGGGGAGACAGAAGGAGGGGTTTATATGGTATTCAGGTGATGTTCTTTAGCAGAACTGTGAGAAGTTTCTAGGTTCAGAAAATTCTGAGTGGTAGTTAAAACTATTTATGACCAAAGGCTTTATCTTTAATAGCAGATATGTGGATTTTAAGGAATAGTAAAACAAAGAGATTCTGGGTAAAAGTCCGACAGGGGCTATTTTCAATACATTCGGATGCACACAAATTTTCACTTTGGCACTGGTAGCTTTTAACTGAATTATAGCATATGTGTTCAATTGGGTGTGCCACCACCAAGCCTCTTCATAAAGGTTGTTTCTTTTGATGTTATCCCCAAAGTATCTTATATTATCCTCATTTGTTTTTAGCATTTCCTTTCTTTATTTATTAATGAAAAACATAGGATGGGAGAAAGAGAGAGAGAGAACATCAGACATAACTGGTACATGTGCTACCGGGCACTGAACTCAGGACTTCATGATTCAGAATCCAATGCTTTATCCACTGTGCCACTTCCCAGACCACATTTTTTTTTAGCATTTTCTTTCTTTCTTTCTTTCTTTCTTTCTTTCTTTCTTTCTTTCTTTCTTTCTTTCTTTCTTTCTTCTTTTTTTTTAAGATGGCCTCTTCTACCTTATATTCTTCCTCTCTATTTAGGCCTTTGGCATCTGTATTATTGCAGATGTTTCCCTTTTCTGTGTTCCTTAGCTCAGTAGTGGCACTCTTTGTTTTTCTAATCACTGTTAGGAGTTTTTAAAATAAGTTTCTGAACCATGTCTTAGAATGTGTTGCAGTTATCCTCTACAAATATTTTCATTTTGGTGAACATGCTTTGAGCCATAGCTTTGAGAATTCTGTCAGGTGGTTTCTATACCTCTGTTGAACTAGAGGTTTTATTGCAGCTGCTGTATTTTTAATGACACTTTTTATTTATTTTGTATATTATTGAGACATAGGAGAAGAGAAAGAGAACTAGAGCATCACTCTGGTATATATGTTACCAGAGATCAAACTTGGGACCTCATGCTGGAGAATCCAACTCTTTAACCACTATGCTACCTCCCAAACTACTGTTGCTGCTATCTTGGCACATTCTGAAGTTGATTTACCCAGGTTGTTTTTGTCTGCCTGCAACTCCCATGTGGTTAATATTTTTTCGCCTTTGTCTGCTGATGCCAGGCTGGCAGAAGATCAGGGTACCTTTGGTTAGAATGGGGTTGGATCACAGGTTGGGACAGCCAGAGATGGATGCCACTGGGTCAGGTGATTATTAGTGCTGAGGGCCCTTAGAGCAGAAGACTGTGGCAGTAGGACTCTGAATGCTGTGAGATCATGAGAATAATGCATCTTTGTTTCTTTGTCCTTACTGAGTGAATTCTGTTTTTCTTTTCTTTTTTTATTTTAATTTAATTTAACTTTATTTTATTTATAGAAAGGAAACACTGAAAGAACAATAGGATAGGAGGGATACAATTCCACATAAATCCCACCACCAGATCTCAGTATCCCATCCCCTCCCTTGATAGCTTTCCTATTCTTTTTAAATTTTTTTTTTATTTAAGAAAGGAGACATTAACAAAACCATAGGATAAGAGGAGCACAGTTCTGTTTTTATTTTCTTTTGCTGTTGGTTTATATGATCTTCAAGCTTTTGCTATGCTGTTTTTTTACTGTATGTTGTAGTTTTTGTTGTGATGGATGGCATTGAGACAAAGGTTAGAGTGTTAGTCCACCTCCATCTTGGCACATCTTCCAGAAAAGTCTTTTTTTTTTTTTTTTAACTTACTAAGTGTAACTTATTAAACATCGTAATCTGATGGAAAAGGTACGAGTTTTGTAATCAGAACAAAAAAGGGGCTTAATTACCAACTAATTGAATGAAAATCGTAGATCCTTCTTGGTATTCTTTGATATGACATTGACTCACAGGGAAGGCTGAGCCATGCCTCATTAGAGCTAGGCAAGTGTAGAAGTTTGGATTTCCCAATCAGTCTGTGTTGATAGAGGAGGGACAGCAGATTTTCCTATTATGGTTGACTGGAGTAGAATGGTTATTATTTAAAAGTTGTCAGTTTTGCTAGGCTTCACCTTTCCTAGTTATTTGTCTAGAGAGCTTTTTCCCTTGAAACTTTTGGTATCTTCCCATCAGTGCTTTTAGGTTCTTGGATTTTCCAGTACCCAGTGCAGGATATATGAAGCAAAAAAGGAATATGAACTTGATTACCTTGTCATTTTTTGATTTTGAGACTCTTGACCAGTCTCTTTTCTTTTCTTTACCTTTCAACATACCGTTATGCTTGTTTCATAAATATTATCCTCTTGTTCTTAGCAAGAGCATCAAGGAATACATTTATTCTATCTTGTCTAGAACCACAAGTGTTAGTGTGATTCTAGTTTAGCAGATTCCTTGCCCTTTAGAAATGATAGTGAATAATTATATTAAATGTACATAGAGGATATTATAGCAAATACCATAGAGATAAAATAATGTCTGGTATTTTCATTAAAATAATCCAGAATGAAAAGAGTGTGAATATAGATATGACAAGATTATGTATGTATTACAACAGTTTAGGCTGGATCTAAAAGTGTCTACTACTACACCATTACCTTTTTTTAAAAAAATATGTTTTGATATTTTTATCATGAAAGGTAGAAAAGAAAAGCTACTTGACCAGTTATCTCACTTATTATCAGGACTTAATAAAATAGGGATGGGGTCTCTTTCTCTCTCCCACTATATCTCTTTCTCATTCTGTCTCCAAAAAATAATAAATAAAAATAATTTTAAAAAGTAGGGATGGGGATGGAGAGCAGAAAATGAACCATGGACTGGACATGGTGTATTGCACCAAAGCAAAGGACTCTGGGGAGAAGGGGATGGAGGAGAGAAAGAAATTTTTATGGGCTGGTACATACTGAAATTGTATGCTTATGTCAATGGCTGCACTGTAAAGCATTAACCTCCTTCAATTAAAAAAATTATTTGACCTTCTCTGTGAAAGAGAACAAGAAAGTGAGAAGACTTATTAGGAAGCTGTAGCAGTAGTCCTTATGAGACTACTAGAGATGCAGAAGGTGGTGATTTAGAAGCAAGACTCTTTAAAGACTTGGTAATTAACTAAATATGGGGGAAAGCTTGATGATAGATGCTGACTCCAAAATACAATATAGTTGGAGAATTTCATAAGAATCTTTTTCAGTCACCATGTTCCAGATGCTATCATGATGCCAACCTGTTTTTACCTGGGCAGATGACCCCACCAATATGTCCTGGAGCCCCACCTCCCCAGAGTCCCTCTAGAGAAAGAGAGAGACAGGATGGAAGTATAGATTGAGCTGTCAATGCCCACGTTCAGTGGGTAATCAATTATAGAAGCCAGACCTCCCACCTTCTGCATCTCATGATGGTCCTGGGTCCATACTCCCAGAAGGATGAAGAATAGGAGAGCTTTTAGGGGAAGGGATTGGATATAGAGTTTCTGGTGGTGGGAATTGTACCCATCTTATTTTATGGTCTTATCAATATTTCCATTTTATAAATAAAAAAATTTTTAAATTAGAAAAAAGAATCTGTCACTACATTTGATGTTTACATACTGACTGATTTCAGGCTCTATCTTTTTTAAAATTTTTTTGCTATCTTTATTTATTTATTGGCTAGAGATAGTCAGAAATTGAGAAGGAAGGGGAGGTAGAGAGGAAGAGAGACACCTGCAGCACTGCTTCAACACTCATGAAGCTTTCCTCTGACAAGTGGGGGGCCAGGAGCTTGAACCTGGGTCCTTGTGCATTGTAACATGAGAGCAACCAGATGCACTACAACCTGGCCCCATGCTCCATCTTTCCTATTTCCTTTATACCTTGTTGGGACCATGTGTAAGCCTGATAGAGCTTAGGGAGAACCACCCCCGTCCTTGGATGGAGGTCTGAGAAGATAACCTCTTGGTAAGTCTCTCTCAACCGAGGTGATCAGAAGGGGGGAAACTCAGACTTGGTTCTTTCCTTCTTGACTCTCAGGCCCACAGAAACCCCAGTACTTTCCTCCATTAACTGCAGGCCATATGGCCGCAGATTCACTTATTCAAAGTCACCTTCTGATCATAGAAGAACACACCTTATCACACACTTCATCACATACCTCAGACCCCAGACAAGAGAAATTCCAAACTATATGGCCTTTTGATATCCATCTTCTTTATGTCTCACCCTATGGGTTTAACCCCTATGCTTCTCTCAAATACCTTTGGATAATTAAGTTGCTTGTGTCATGGAGAATAACTGTCTTGTATCTCATCAATTCCTGTCATACCAGCCCCCTACCTTAGGGGCATACTGACCGTTAAGAAACCTGTAATTTCTGTCATATTTCAACAATAATTAACTTCATTGCTTTTCTATTTAACTCATATCCACTTTGCTAATTAACGGACTCCAGGATTCTGGGACTCAAGGACTCAGATTCTAGATTCACGCTGAGTCCCCTGGTGTCTTTTACTTTGTGCCACCCCTGTCGTGAGCGAGAAAGAACCAGTCCATTGCCTTTCCCCTGGAGACCACCCCAAACCAGAGAGAGAGAGATACCAAAAATACCTTATGTGTAAGTGAGTTGATAAGAAAGTTGAGTGCTCCTTCCTTTGGTGTGAGTGAAAACCCTTACACTATCTTCTTCAAATCATATTAAGATTCTAAATCCAGTTTCCATTCCCTGCTCACTTAAGCTTTCTTTCTGGACCAACTTGAGAGATTGCTTTTCTCTCCCCAGAAAGACTCATGATGTTGGTAATAAACATTCCACACACTTTTGATATATCTTTGACACCATCAATTTCAATGTACAAACCAAATTTGGAAGGGTGTGTGTCCATCCTACTCATAAAGATGATGGCAACATGAATAAATGAGATATACTAAGCTATTTTATAGAGGCAAATAGGGGACAAGAGTTCGGTTTGAAAACACTGAATTATGAAGTAGCTAGATACAATGTGTTTGTTTAGCAAGCTACTAGACACATAGCAAACTCTAACAATGCTATTTTCTTTTTCCTATATAAATCTTCATATTCCTTTTGAGTTCTGGTGGTGGGAGTTGTGTGGAGTTGTATGCCTCTTATCCTGTGGTTTTTGTCAGTGTTTCCTTTTTAAAAAAATTTAAAAAGGAATCTATTTACCTTCATATTTTACTAAATAGTGGAGGCTGAATGATAACCATGCTAATAATAATAGCTAATTACCTACTGTGTATCAGTAACTGTATGGAGGATTTACAAATATTATATCAAGTTTAATATATGCAATCATTTCATGGGGCAAGCATAATCCAAATTTTATAAGTGAGGATAACTGACATTTTAAAATTATACAGTGGGGCCATACCACCTTGAATGTGCCAGATCTTATCTAGATTTACACAGTGGGTTGGTTAAAATTCAAATCCAGATGAAAGAGATTCCATCTATGTGCTATGCAACTACTCTCTATCTGATCACTAAAGTAGGCTGACAATATCAATCACTTACTTCATTGTATACAGCATGTAGAGGACATCAGTTTGCTCCTGTAAGCTTGAAGTCTCCTTCAGCTGTAAAACCAGTGCTTCAAAGTCTACTTCCCTGGAGTTTTTCCTAGGAATATATCTTTCTACACGAACAGAGGGAACCTTTAGTTTGAGAAAGGATGAAACAAATCAAGTTCATAAGTCATCACCTTAACTTGTGTCCTTGTGTGTTGACCTTTTCACCCCTAAACTTTTTTTCTAAAAAATTCTTTTTAAATTTTTAGAAATCTTTTAATCATTATTTATTGGATAGAGACAGCCAGAAAACAAGAGGGAGTGGGTGATAGAGAGGAAGAGAAACAGGGAGACCCTACAGCAGTACTTCAACACTCGCAAAGCTTTCCCCCTGCAGATAGGGACCACAGGTTCGAAACTTGGTCCTTTCACACTGTAATATGTGTACTCAGCAAGGTGAACTACCACCCAGCCTCATATAAAATTCTTATATATATTCCCCCAGATATTTTAATATAATTTATTCCATATCTTATTTTGTGATATATATATACATATATATATATACACACATATATATATACATGTATATATATCATATTGATTAACAATATGGGTAAAACAAAACTATTTGACTTACAACAGAATTGCTAAAGTCTTATTGCAAAAAATGCCTATAAAGTAAATAATTACATTTCAGCCATTACATTTATTTGTAAATGATGTTAAATATGGAGAGACTGTGTGACTATAGAGACTAACATGTTTATTCTGAACTAGTCTTTTTTTTTAGTGATTTAGTAATGATCAACAAAATTGTGGGGTAAAAGGAGTACAATTCTATACAATTCTCACCACCAGAGTTCCATACTCCAGAGGAATAAACACTAGGGATCCAATATGGGCCCCAGATCAGATCAAATTGACTGGGTTTACAGTCAACAATATTTATACACCTTTCCCATATTTGGGAGCTACTATCTTCCCTGATTCAGGTTTCTAGCCCTTTTCTCAGCCATGACATCATCTCCCCAGAGAATAACTTAGATCAACCTACATATTAGATGTCAGGCTCAGGAAAAAAAAAACTAGTATAGTCATGGGCCCTTTGGAATTAGGCCTGCTAACTTTCTACAAAACGGAGACCCCCAAATCTTCATCTGCACTATTCCAGCCTTTAGGTTCATGATTAGTCAACAATTTGTTTGGCTTTGTATGTTAAGTCTTTTTTTCAGCCACCAAGTTCTAGATGCTAACATGATGCCAACCGGACTTCTCTGGGAAGACAACCCCACCAATGTGTTCTAAAGCCCCACTTCCCCAGAGCCTTGCCCAACTAGGGAAAGAGAGAGACAGGCTGGGAGTATGGATCAACCTGTCAATGCCCATATTCAGCGGGGAAGCAATTACAGAAGCCAGACCTTCCACATTCTGAACCCATAATGACCCTGGGTCTATACTCCCAGATGAATAAAGAATAGGAAAGCTATCAGGGGAGGGGATAGGATGCAGAGTTCTGATGGTGGGAATTGTGTGGAGTTTTACCCCTCTTATCCTATGGTTTTTGTCAGTGTTCCCTTTTTATAAATAAAAATTGGAAAAAAAAAAAGACTAGGGACACTTCCAAAATTCTTTTATTTTGACAAAAAGGCAAAGCAAAGACTATGAAATATTCAAGATGTGTGTGCAACAATCTAATTTTCTGAAAAACCTGGCTAGAAGAAACTTGCTTATTTAAAAAAGTGAACTAAAAAGCGCACATGGCACAAAGCGCAAGGACCAGTGTAAGGATTCTGGTTAGAGCCCTCAGCTCCCCACCTGTAGGGCAGTTGCTTCATAAGAGGTGAATCAGGTCTGCAGGTGTCTATCTTTCTCTCCCCCTCTGTCTTCTTGTCCTTCTCACTGTACTATCCAAGAACAACGATAGCAATAACAATAACAATAATCACAACAAGGGCAACAAAAAGGAGAAAAAATTAGCCTCCAGGAGCAGTGGATTTGTAGTGCAGGCACTGAGCCCCAGAAATAACCCTGGAGGGGAAAAAAGTGAAATACTGGGTTGTTAAGATAACTCACCTGAATTGTACTTGCTTTGTCATGCCCACAGCCCAGGTTCAAACTCAGCACCTCAAAACACCAGGGGAAGCTTTGGTGCTGTGGTATTTTTTCTTCTCTCCCTTCTTTCCTCTGTCTCTCTTTCTTGCTATTTGAAAAAGTAATCTCAGAGCATTTAAGCCCTGACAATGACAGAAAGTATCTAATAAAGCCTATTTTTCCAACACAATGGCACATTTTGCTATCAGAGATATTAATTGCTAGTTCTATTATTTTCCACAAGGAGGGCAGTCTTTCAAAAAAAGTTGATAGAAATACCTTATGTGCAAATTTACCTGGTCCTCTTGTAAGGGATGAGGGAAATCAAGCAAGTTGAATGAAGGCTGGAAAGCTTGAAATGGTTTTGTAGGAAGACACATAGAAACATCTACAAGAGATTGACATTTATGGGAAAAGTTAGATAATGAGATTAATGATAATGAACAGCTGACTTCAACAGTGAAATATATTATGGGATGGTTCTTTACAGAATAAAAATGAAAACATATCCTTTCTGGCAATATAAAAGAAAAACAAGTAGTCCAGGAGGTGGCTCAGTAGATAAAGCATTGGACTCTTGAGCATGAGGTCCTGAGTTCGATACCCAGCAGCACATGTACCAGAATGATGCCTGGTTCTTGCTCTCTCTCCTCCTATCTTCCTCATAAATAAATAAAATCTTTTTAAAAAAAGAAAAAAGAAAAGAAAATAATATGAATATAAAAGACTGCTATTACTCAACAAATTTGAATAAAATGTATAGAACTATAACATCAATAAGACACATAACATTATAGTAATTCTATTTAGTAATCCTCCAGTTTTTATAAAATCGACAAATTAATTTTAACTCAAAATTAGTAAATTCTACTAATGTGATCAATACCATAATGATCCTTCACTGACAGATTATATGACAGAGAGAACCATTTACGTTTTATATGTCTTGGACTTAGCAGAATATCGGACTACTAAGCAGTTGGGTTTCTTTAAGAATAGATAAGTGAATGAATTCTTTATGGAATTAAAAAATATAAGTGGTTGACAAACTTTAAGACATTCCTAAGTTTTTCACTTAAACAATTAATTGTTAAAATACTTATCATATTCTCTAAGGATTTTCTCATCATTTCACAATCTTATGTATAGAACTAAACTCACTGTTTAAGAAAATTAAATCACAGATCTAGGAACTTAGCTTGATTCACTGTTAAAAAGGGAAAATAAATAGGGCTGAGGACTAGGGATTAAGGCCTAGAGGTTAGGTAAAAACTAAAACCTTAGACATTCAATCAGTTTTTCCCCTCTAACATTAATGAGTGATTTATGAGACTGCAAGTTAATAGGAGTGTACATCAACACCATTCCCACCACCAAAGGACTGTTTGGACACCCCCCCCCCCCAGTGAAGCTGAACATATATTCTCACCCTTCACCCAGAGATTTTTACTTTGGTGCCTTACTCCAAACTCAGTCACATCTTACTTTGATTTTCTCTTTCTGTTCTTCTTTCTCACCTTCTGTTTATGAGTGGGATCATCCCATACTCATCTTTGACTTTCTGACTTACATCACTTAACATAATTCCTTCTAGCTCCATCCAAGATGGGTCAGAGAAGGTGGGTTCTTTTTCTTAATAGCTACGTAGTGTTCCATTGTGTAAATATACCACAGCTTTCTCAGTCATTCATCTGTTGTTGCGGACTTGGTTTGCTTCCAGGTTTTGCTATTACGAATTGTGCTGCTATGAACATAGGTGTTCACATATCTTTTTGGTTGGGTGTTATGGAGTCCTTGGGGTATATCCCTAGGAGAGGAATTACTGGGTCATATGGAAGGTTCATGTCTAGTCTTGTAAGCCCCACGTCCCCATAGCCCCACCCCACTAAGGAAAGAGAGAGACGGGCTGAGAGTATGGATCAACCTGCTAACACCCATGTTCAGTGGGGAAGCAATTACAGAAGTCACACCTTCCACCTTCTGCACCCAATAATGACCTTGGGTCCATACTCCCAGAGGGACAAAGAGGAGGAAAGCTATCAGGGAAGTGGATGGGATATGGAGTTCTGGTGGTGGGAAATGTGTGGAGCTGTACCCATCTTATCCTATAGTTTTTGTCAGTGTTTCCTTTTTATAAATAATTAAAAAAAAAAAGAATAGGAAAGCTTCCAATGAAGGGGATGGGGTATGGAACTGTGGTGGTGAGAATTGTGTGGAATTGTACCCTTTTATATCCTATGGTCTTATTTGCTATTTTTATTTTGTAAATAAATAAAATCTCTAGTCAAGGCTTGGAACTCTAACAGATCCTTCTCTATACTACCACCTGCCACTACCATCAGGAACATCATCATAGGCTGTCTTGTGGGCTCTCTCAGGACTTTGTCCTCATCATAAAGCAGTGATGGTACAGACTGCCCCAGTCTCCAGAGGGAAGCTGTGGCATACTGCAGTGCTACCAGAGGAAGATTGGTCTTGAAATGAGTGCATCCTGTAATGTTCCCAGCTGTGACCAAGAGCAGTGAGCTCAGACCAATTGGGACTTAGAGTTTGCACAGGCTTTGGTGTTATATGTATTATGTGCCCTGGTTTGGGCAGATGGAGGTAAATAGTTTTATTCATAGAATTTTATAAAGAATGGGAGCTACTCTGTGCCCTAATCCAACTTTCTAGCCCTTTTCTCAGACAATATTTTTATACAACTTCATGTTATCAAACGCAAGTAAAACTACCGTAGGCGTGGATCCCTACAAACATGACTAAAATGGACTTCGTAGCTTTCTTCCACCCAAAAATCCCTATTCTTTTTTTTTATTTCTTTATTGGGGAATTAATGTTTTACATTCAACAGTAAATACAATAGTTTGTACATACATAACTTTTCTCAGTTTTCCATTTAACAATACAACCCCCTACTAGGTCCTCTGTCATTCTTTTTTAGACCTGTATTCTCCTCTCCACCCACCCCAAAGTCTTTTACTTTGGTGCAATACACCAATTCCAGTTCAGGTTCTACTTGTGTTTTCTCTTCTGATATTGTTTTTCAACTTCTGTCTGAGAGATCATCCCATAGTCATCCTTCTGTTTCTGACTTATTTCACTTAATATGATTTCTTCAAGCTGCATCCAAGATGGGCTGAAAATGGAGAAATCACCATTTTTCATACCCGAGTAGTATTCCATTATGTATATATACCACAACATGCTCAGCCACGCATCTATTATTGGACACTCGGTTGCTTCCAAGTCTTGGCTATTACAAACTGTGCTGCTAAGAACATATGTGTATACAGATCTTTTTGGATGGGCGTGTTGGGTTCCTTAGGATATATCCCTAGGTGATGAATTGTAGAATCATAGGGTAGGTCCATTTCTAGCCTTCTGAGACTTCTCCAGACTGCTCTCCACAGGGGTTGGACCAATTGACATTCCCACCAGCAGTGGAGGAAGGTTCCTTTGACCCCATAACCTCTCTAGCATTTGCTGCTGTTACCTTTTCTGATGTATGACATTCTCATAGGAGTGAAGTGGTATCTCATTGTTGTCTTTATTTGCATTTCTCTGAGAATCAAAGACATGGAGCATTTTATCCTGAGTTTCTTGGTCTTTTGGATCTCTTCTGTGGTCAATATTCTGTCCATGTCTTCTCCCCATTTTTGGGTGGGGTGATTTGTTTTCTTGTTGTTGAGTTTGGCAAACACTTTATTTATTTTGGTTATTAGCCTCTTGTCTGATGTATAGAATATAAAGATCTTCTCCCATTCTGTGAGGGGTCTCTTTGTGTAGTGGTTTCTTTTGCTGTGCAGAAGCTTTTTAATTTGATGTAGTCCCATAGGTTTACACTTGCCTTAGTCTTCTTTGTAATTTGATTCATTTCATTGAAGATGTCTTTAAAATTTATGCAAAAAGAGTTCTACCAATATTTTCCTCTAAGTATCAGACAGTTTCTGGTATAACATCCAAGTTCTTGATCCACTTGGGATTTACTTTTGTGTTTGGTAGAATATAGTGGTTCAGTTTCATTTTTCTACATGTTTCAACCCATTTTTTCCAACACCATTTGTTGAAGAGACTCTGCTTTCCCCATTTAATAGTCAGGGCACCTTTGTCAAAAATTAGATGTCCATAGGTGTGGGGGCTCACTTCTGGACTCTCAGTGCTACTCCACTGGTCAGTATGTCGATATCATTTCCAGTACCAAGCAGTTTTGATGACAATGGCCCTACAATACAATTTGAGATCTGGGAGTGTGATGCCTCCAGTTCTGTTCTTTTTTCTCAAGATTGTTTTGGCAATTCTAGGTCTTTTCTGGTTCCAGATAAACATCTGTAGCATTTGTTCTATTCTCCTAAAATATGTGGTTGGGATCTTGATGGGGATAGCATTAAAATTGTAGATGGCTCTGGGTAGTATATTCATTTTGATGATGTTAATTCTTCCAACCCATGAACATGGAATATCTTTTAACTTCTTTGTGTCCTTTTCTGTTCTCTTGAGTAGCACTCTAATTTTGAGTATACAAGTCTTTCACTTCTTTGGTTAGGTTTATTCCTAGATATATAATTGTTTTGTTGCTTCCAACACTATGTTGAATAATAATGGTCGTAGTGGGCAGTGCTGTCTAGTACCTAATCTTAGGGGAAATTCTCCCAGTTTTTGACCATTGAGTATGACGCTGGCTGTCGGTTGGTTATATATAGACTACACTATCTTTAGGAATTTTCTATTCCCATTTTTGCAGTGCATTTTGATCATAATGGGATGTTGTATTTTATCAAAGGTTTCTCTGCATCTATTGATATGAAGATATGGTTTTTGGTCTTGATTTTTCTGATGTGGTGGATCATATTGATTTATTTACATATATTAAACCAACTTTGCATCCCTGGGATAAACCCCACTTGGTCATGATGAAAAATCTTATTAATAGACTGCTGTATTCAGTTGGCTAGAATTTTGTTCAATATTTTATCATCTATGTTCATCAGAGATATTGGTCTGTAGTTTTCTTTCTTGGTTGTGTCCCTGTCTGCTTTTGGTATCAGATTGATGTTGGCTTCATAGAAGCTGGAAGGGAGTATTTCAGTGTATTCTGGAATCCTCTGGAAGACTTTTAAAAGTAGAGGAATTAACTCTTCCTTGAAGGTTTTGTAGATTTCATTTGTATAACTATTCAGATGGTCCAAGACTTTTATTCTTGGGAAGGTTTTTGATAACTGTTTCAATTTCATTAGCTGTGATGGGCCTGTTTATATTATCTAGTTCCTCTTTATTTAATTTTGGAAGTTCGTAGATATCTAGGAAGCCATCCATTTCTTCCAGGTTCTCTAGCTTGGTGGCATGGAGTTGTTCATAGAAGCCTTGTATGATATGTTGAATTTCTGTGGTGTCTGTTGTGATTTCTCTTCTTTCATTTACAATCCGACTTATCTGTGTCTTTTACCTTTTTTGTTTGTGTGTCTGGCTAAAGGTTTGTAGATTTTGTTCACTCTTTCAAGGAACTAATATTTACTTTAGTTGACCTTTATTTATAGATTTCTTATTTTCAATGTTATTTATTTCTGCCCTAACTTTAGTGATTTCTGTCCTTCTGGTTGCTTTAGGGTTCCTTGGTTCTTCTTCTTCTAGGTCTTTAAGATGTGCAGTCAGGTTATTTGTGCTTTTTCTTGATTCCTAATATGTGCTTGTATGGCTATGAACTTCCCTTTCAGTACTGCCTTAGCTGTGTCCCAAATAGTTTGATAGCTTGTGTCTTCATTTTCATTGAACTCTCAAAACATTCTGATTTCTTCCTTGATTTCCTCCTTGACCCAGTAGCTGTTAAGTAGTGTATTGTTGAGCTTCCACATTTTGGGACTATTACTAATCTTTTGTTGATTGGTAAGTGTTAGTTTTTTCCACTGTGGTCTGAGAAGATGCTTGGGATGATTTCAATGCTCTTGAATTTGCTGATGCTGTCTTTGTGGCCTAACATATGGTCTCTCCTTGAAAATGACCCATGTGGACTTGAGTAGAACGTCCCATGTGGACTTGAGTAGAATGTATATTCCAATTTTCTGGGGTGAATGACTCTGAAAATGTCCAAAAGTTCTAGTTTATCTATCCCCTCATTTAGCTCCCTCATTTCTTTACTGATTTTCTGCCTGGATGATCTGTCAAGTTGAGAGATTGGGGTATTGAAGTCCCCTACTATTACTATGTTACTGCCCAGCATGGCAGAGAAGCTGAATTGAGCCTGGAGCCTTGGTTCCTTGGTGTGTGAGAATTTCTTTGCATAATCACTGTCTTATCTCTCCCCCACCCTGCTTTATCTCTTGGTCAAGAGAGAGGGATTAAGTTAAGAAGCCTATTATAGTTTAAAAGGCTGGAGGCTTGCATAACCTACCAGGAAGAAAAAGAACAAAAGAGGTTTTAACAGCTGCTGTGCTCCTACACAGGGTTTGAAATAATATTGAAACAACTGTCAATTTCCACAACTATGAACCCTTTAAGTACCTTACTTAGACATAAGTCAATCCAGGCAAGAGTGATCAGTAATTTGAAAAGTACTGTCTCAGGGACCTCATAACATACTATATAGAAAGGTTAAACCAACAAGAAGAAATATTGGAGTAATTAACCAGGACAAGAGTCCAGCTAAAAGCCCCCAATGGTTGAACCACAAAATAGTGAGGTCAACATCTAAACACTTGTTAAGTCCTTTCCTCCCTTCAGCAGTCTTTTTCTTGGTAAAACAGACTGGAGGTGGTGCCTCAACTTCTCTGTTCCTACTTTTGGTTTCTGTTCATTAACCATTTTGTTTCACTTTACATCCTGCCACCTTCCAGACACCAAGTTGCAGATGCTACCATGAATCTTTCCTGACTTCTCTGGGCACACGACCTCACCAGGGTCTCCTGGATCCTCACCTCTCCAGAGCTTTATCTCACTAGAGAAAGATAAAGATGGAGGTATGGTTAGACCTGTCAATGCCTGTTGGTCATTACGCCAGGCTCCCTGCACTGCTTAATGCTGTGGTCTATTTACATAATCATTATTTTGTTTGAGACCCGCCCTGCCTGCAGGGCATTGTTTTAATCCCCACTGGTTAGATGGAAGCTTACTATCTTTGCACTCTTTTCCTTCTCTCCACCCACTCTCCTACCCATTTCCTTTTTCCGACCTGCCACTTCCATATCAGAAGATATAAAGGGCAGGTTTTTCTGATCAATAAAACATTGCATTGCATTTCCACTCAGCCACGAGAGTTCCTGGTTCCTCTCCCGCATTGCTGAGTAAGCAGCAGCCTAGGTTGGCTCCGGCAGATTTCTCTCCAACCGAGAGAGCACATGCACAGGAAGAAACACCCTCAGGCTAGCCCGGCATCAGGCACCCGAACAGGGACCCACCCCTCGGCTTCACACACAAGCGGCAGACCTACGAAGATGTCCCAGATAAGGATAAGCCAATTGGCTCTCTACAACCTCGTGTTAAGGCACTGTGACTCTTTTTTTTTTTTTCCCTTCTTATTATTTTTCTGAAACCCCTCCACCATGGGCAATCTTCCTCTTTATGAAGATGTTTTCCAAACCCTGTACTCCTTTTTCTTTATACAGTTTTTATATCTCTGGGATATTTTGCTCGGGGCCACACCTTGGATCCTCTTGACCATGGTCGCAACTTTCAGGGGATATATAGGGCAACCTTCCAAAAGGCTAAGGGATCTTGAAGCTGAGGTCCAAGACTTAAGGGAGATAGTCATTGCACTTACCCAGCAACATACATGCTTAATAGAGAAAGCAAAGCCTGTCCTGATCCTGACCCACCCTAAACTCTCTGCACTTTGCTGAGGCTCCCATTTTGGCAGACATGTGTCTGGCTTCTCTGGCAGCCACCACCGCCACTTATCCAGCGGCTTCTACTTCTGCGACTCCTCCCCCCACCTCTATGGACACCGAATACCTTTGCCAGCTTCACAATGGAGCTTTTCCTCCAGAGCAAGTCCACGCATTGCCAGTTAACTTTGCCCCCAATAGACAGAAACCCCAGGCATGGAACCCATATTCCTCCACAGATCTTTAATAATTTCGTCAAGTAATTAAGGAGGATGGAGTTCATGCTCCATGTTCCATGGAGTTCATGCTCCATGTTCCATGGAGTTCATGCTCCATGTTCCATGGAGCAGCCCTTCTCCAGAACCGTAATACCCCTCAAGATTGGAGGGACATAGCTCGTGCTACGCTCCCAGGTCCCCTCTTCCTGCAATGGGAGGCATTTTTTCGTGATGAATGTTTACAGCAATCCCAAAGAAATAGCCAGAATCAGCCCGAGTGGAATTTTGAGGCACTGTTTGGAACAGGTTATTTGGAAACTGGAATTCAACAGGCAGAGGCCAAGTTTCTACCCGGTTGTTTTGATCAGGTATGCCTCTGCACATTACAAGCATGGGAGAGGTTAATACTACCCATGGGTGCAGCCTCAGCCTCCATTCTCTCCCTTCACCAAGAACCTCATGAATCTCTAGATAAATTCATTACCAGAGTCCAATCAAGTTTGGAGAGAAAGATTTATAATCCTGAAGTCCGTTTTCTCCTCCTGCGGTCTATTGTCTGGGACGGCATGCTTCCGGACTTCCATCAGGCATGCCTCAGTCTTAAAAACAAACACCCGGACACCTGGATTTTAGTGACACAGGAGCTTAGATCAAGCTCTTGTCAGGCACCCATTATAACACAGGCCTATGCAGCTACCCTACATAAGCGAAAGGGGGTTTGCTTTCAGTGCAGTTGCCAAGGGCATTGGCGTAACCAATGTCCAGAAAATAAACCACAACCCTGCTTCCAGTCAGGGAGCCAGAGGCCCCGAATGCCTTGTCCTAGATGCCAGAAAGGTTTTTATTTGAGGAGAGATTGTTTGTCAAAGTTTCACAGAAATGGCACGGCCCTGCCAAGTGTAGGTTTAAACAGGAATTTAAACTAGGCCCGGAGCAACTCTCAGCCCTGCCTTCAAGAGGGAGTCAAGTGGGTTGCCTGCTTGGCGCTGTGCCTTTCTTCCATAAACAAAAGCCCAGCCTGGGATCCAACCTATCGCTCTGCCCACCACGCCATGTAACAAAAGCACGTAATATTTAGGAATATCACCAATAATACTTTGTGTATTATTCCTCAGCAAATCCTGTGCCTCTCTCTGAAAGCCTCCTTACCATTACTGGTTGAATCATAGCCATTGATCCAGTAGTCAGACTCCAGTTCATAGTAGTTTTCCTCATAATCTTCACTGTACAGCTTACTCTCAGGTCCAGGGTCCAGGAAGCTCAAATGTGAGCAGCATGATGTTGTCAAAAACTCTGACAATTTACCTGTTTGAATCCTGACAAGTAGAAGGAAAACAGAAAACATAAGATCAAAGGAAATTATTTTCAAAACAATATAACTTAGTGACAAAAAAGTACACAGAATGTTTTGCTGTGGGATTACTAATGTTTATATATTGCTATAAATTTTGAAATTCTATAGTATTTCTAAGAGTATACTAGAATATAATTGTGGATTCAAAACCCATAATCTGATCAAATTGGTTGTTTTCTACTTTCACATAATGTGTTGTTATCTATAGCAAACAATTTGTTATGACCAAATAGAGTCATTATAAATCAATCCATCCTATCATTAAACATATACAAATGCCAATTAAAAAAATAAAAGGTGGCACTTGAAAATTCTACAAATTACACATTTACGTTATATTCCTTACTTTTAAAATCAACTGTAAAGTCCAAGGAGAAAATCAGTAGCAAAATATTTCTTAAAAAGCCAGTTTGGAGTGGCCCCCAACAGATAGATTAGATAATTTGAGCTCTAAAATCAATGACAGGAATGGAACATGGCATAGTAAATAAAATAAGAATCTATGAGTTTATACTTATACTAAACTTATAAAATAAAATGGGGTAAATGGAAAGTTCTTCATTCTTTTTTCTTACAGAAGGATTTCAAATAAAAATTAAACACAGAATCGTCCTTTTACAAATCTATGACTAGTAATTTCATTAATGGATGCTAAGATCATTTGTTCAAAGACTATTAGACAATGGACATAGAGAAACCTAGGAGACAGTACTCTAAGCCATTAACATCAATGTCAACATACTGACCAGCCAATCTCAGTGCTTCCTAATATAATGCATTATGAAATATATACTACAAAAGTAGTATTCCTACCAACACAAGAAATCAACACATAAAACCTGAATCTATAACCCCATCCAAAGATAAGGAGAGTACATGAACAGAATATTCACCACAGAAGAGATCCAAAAGGTCAATAGACATATGAAAAAATGTTCAGTCATTGATTGTTAAAGAATTGCAAATGAAGACAATAATGAGATACCACTTCATTCCTATGAAAATGTCATACATGAGAAACCACAGCAACAGCAAATGTTGGAGAGGTTGTGGGGACAAAGTAACACTCCTGCACTGCTGGTGGAAATATAAAGTAGTCCAGCCTCTGCAGAGTGCAGTCTGGAGAACTCTCAGAAGGCTAGAAATGGACCTACCCTATGACCCTGCAATTCTTCTGGGGATATATCCTAAGGAATCAAAACACACCCATCCACAAAGATTTGTGTATACTTATGTTCATAGCAGTACAATTTGTAATAGCTAAAACACAGAAGCAACCCAGGTGTTAAACAACAGAAGAGTGTCCGAATAATTTGTCGAATATATATACAATGGAATACTACTCAGCTATTAAGAATGATAAGTTCACTTTCTTCACCTCATCTTGGATGGAGCTTGAAAGAATCATGTTAAGTGAGATAATATAGAAAAAGAAGGATGAATATGGGATGATCTCATTCATGGACAGAAGTTGAAAAATAAGAACAGAAGGAAAAACAAGAGCAGAACTTGGATTGGGCTTGGTGTATTGAACCAAACTAAAAGACTCTGGGGGGAGGAGTAGTTTTCAGGTCCACCATAGTATAGTAGGGGTGGGGGAGGAGACACAGAACTTTGGTGGTGGGAGCCGTGTGTAATTATACTTCTATTTACCCACAATCTTATAATCCACTATTAATTCAATATGTCAGGGAAAAGAGATGAAATATTTCAAGTTCTTTAAATACCTAGATTTTAGTTCGTAGTATATATTCCCTTAGTTTAAGCACTTTATTTATTTGGTTAATAGGAATATAGATTAACATAGTTCCTACCACCATAGATCTATGTCCTTATGCCTACCTTCCTATAAATGAGCTTAAAATCTATCCTTCACCCCCCACCTAGAGTCTTTTACTTTTGTGCAATAATCCAAATCCAGTCTAAGTTCTGTTTTGTGTTTCCCTTTCTGTTCTTCTTTGTCAACTTCTGTTTATGACTGGGATTATCCCATACTCCTCTTTCTCTTTCTGGCTTAACAAATTTAACATAATGCCTTCTAACTCCATCCAAGTTGGGAATGAAGAAGGTGGATTCATTATTCTTAATAGCTACGTAGTATTTCATTGTGTATATATACTACACCTTTCTCAGCCACTCATCTGTTGGTGGACAGCTGGGTTGCTTCCAGGTTTTGGCTATTACAAATTGTGCTGCTATGAACACAGGTATACACATATCTTTTTGGATGAGTGTGCTTGACTATTTAGGATATATTCCTGGGAGAGGAATTGCTAGGTCATAAGGAAGGTCCATTTCTACCCTTGCAAGGGTTCTCCAGACTGCTCCCCACAGAGGTTGGACTACTTTACATTCCCACCAGCAGTACAGGAGGGTCCCTTTGCCCCCACAACCTCTCCAGCATTTGTTGATTCTACCTTTTATAGTATATGACATTCTCACAGAGGTGAAGTGGAACCAGAAAATACCTAGAATATCCAAACCAAAATTTTAAAAAAGAAACAGAAGTGGAAGAATCACATTCCCAGATCTCAAACTATATTATAAGGCCATTGTACTCAAAATGGACTGGTACTTGAATAAAAAATAGACACACATGAGTGGAACAGAATTGAAAGCCCTGAAGTAAACGCCCACACCTATGGACATCTAATTTTTGACAAGGATACTCAAAATATAAAATAGAGAGAAGAACAAATGGTGTTGGGAAAATTAAGTTTAAATATGAAGAAGAATCAAATTGAACCACCACATATCACCAGAAACAAAAGTCAACTCCAAATGGATCAAGGACCCAGATGTCATACCCAAAACTATCAAACACTTAGAGGAAAACATTGGTAGAACTCTTTTCCATCTAAATTTCTTAGTCACCTTTAATGATACATATCCAAGGAAGATTGCAAGGAAGACTAAAACAAAAATAAACCAATGGGATCACATCAAACTGAAAAACTTCTGCACAGCAAAGGGAACCA
Source organism: Erinaceus europaeus (assembly GCF_950295315.1). Lineage (NCBI taxonomy): Eukaryota > Metazoa > Chordata > Mammalia > Eulipotyphla > Erinaceidae > Erinaceus > Erinaceus europaeus. Next base: position 74,208,523 of record NC_080185.1, on the reverse strand, counting down.
TCACCCAAACAAAGAGAACCATTACAGAATGGGAGATCTAAGCATTTAGTGTTTCAATTTTTTAAATTGATAGAACTCTGACACTGGGCTTAAATTGTGTTACAGTATGTTCAAAAATAGCTCTTTTTTAAATACAATGTTACCTACAACCTTAGGCAAGAGTTATTTACTACTGTAAATATCTAAGATATTGTTATCAGTTGACACCATTAAATGACATAACACATTGTGATGTCAGAGGTCGGGCAGTAGTGCAGCGGGTTAAACACATGTGGCACGAAGTGCAAGGACCTGCATAAGGATCCCGATTTGAGCCATCAGCTCCCCACCTGCAAGGGGGTCACTTCACAAGTGGTGAAGCAGGTCTGTAGGTGTCGATCTTTCTCTCCCCCTCTCTCTCTTCTCTTCCTCTCTCTATTTCTCTCTGTTCTGTCCAACAACAATGGCATCAATGACAACAATAATAATAAACAGCAATAAAACAACAAGGGCAACAAAAGGGAAAATAATAGCTTCCAGGAGCAGCGGATTCATGGTGCAGGTATCAAGCTCCAGCAATAACCCTGGGGGCCAAAAAAAAAAAAAAACATGGTGAGGTCAAAAATAGTGGAGTAGGGGGTCGAGTGGTAGTGCAGTGGGTTGAGTGCCCGTGTAATCCTGGTTGGAGCCCCAGGCTCTCCACCTGCAGAAGGGTCGCCTCTCAAGAAGCGAAGCAGGTCTGCAGAAGGTGTCTATCTTTCTTTCCCCCCTCTCTGTCTCCCCTCCTCTCTCCAATTCTTTCTGTCCTATCCAACAACAACAATATCAATGGCAACTATAACATTAACGACAACAAGGGCAATAAAAATGGGGAAAAATGGCCTCCAGGAGCAGTGGATTCATGCTGCAGGCACCAAGCCCCAGCGATAACCCTGGAGGCAAAAATTATATATATATATATATATATATATATATACACACACAAATATATATATATATATATGTAAATTATAACTATGGGATTATCAAAGAAAAACAAATACTCAACTAACTTGGTTATCAACTATATATATATATATATATCAAAGGAAAAGTGCTGGGAGCAGGGTGGTAGTGTACCTGGTTGAGTGCACGTATTACATTGCACAAGGACATGAGTTTGAACCCCTGGTCCCCACCTGCTGGGGGAAAGCTTCGTGAGTAGTGAAGCAGGGCTACAGGTACTGTTTCTCTCCCTTACTACCTACCCCCTTCTCTCAACTTCTTCTGATCTCTATCTGATAATAAATATTTTTTTAAAAAAAATATAAAAAAGCAGAGGGGCTACTAGAAAATTTGGAAAAGGGCAAGAGACTGGCTCACTTAATGGTGGTCTTTTCAGTCATTACCAGGCCACCTGGCGCCCAAGTCAAGGAATCCTAGAATTCTCCCATAGATAAAATGGGGTTAGATCTCTAACTGAGCCCTCTCTCCACCATCACTCGTCACTTCCATCAGGGCCTCCTAGGGCCACTTGAGGAAAACTGGTCCTGAAACAAGTGCAGCCTAGAATGTTCCCAGTTGTAACCGTTGACTGTCAGCTTAGACTGACAGGGACTCAGAGGTTACACAGGCTCCTATGCTAAATATCAATATACATGTGCCATGGGACAGATTTATGTGGTAATCATTAGTTGTATTTATATATTTTATTCATGTTTGGGAGCTACTTACTGCCCTAATCCAGCTTTCTAGTTCTGTTCTCAACTCTGACCTCATTTTTCCAGATAATATATTTAGCCTACCTCCAAGTTAAGTATCAAGCTCAAGCAAAAATTACTAGTCATGGGCCCGTGGAAATACACCTAAAATAGAGTTCCTAGCTTCTTACCACCCTAAAATCTGTATTTTCACCTGCTTTATTCCTACTTTTTGGTTCTTATTTATTAAACATTTTATCCTACCTCATAATTTACTGCTTTTCAGACACCAAGTGGAAGATACTACAATAATTCCATCCTGAATTCCATGGGTGGACGACCTCACCAATGTGTCTTGGAACCTCACCTCTCCAGAGCCTTGATCCACTAGGGAAAGATAGAAACAGGCTTGCCCATGTCCGATAGAGAAGCAATTACAGAAGCCAGGACTTTCAACTTCTGCACCTCAAAAAGAACTTTAGTCTATACTCCCAAAAGGAGAGAAATGCTAGGGGAAGATGACTAGAGAGCTCTTAACTCCAATTCCATCAGGACCCAGAGAGAGAACAGGAAAAAAAGGAAAGACATTCAGAAATAGTATTGGTGTAGCTGTCTGTGACTTAAAAAGGAAGACAAGACCATACAAAAGTGGGCAAAAAGAGAGACAGACAGGCAGACAGACAGACAGACAGATGATAGATAGATAGATAGATAGATAGATAGATAGATGACAGATAGATAGAAAGATAGACTTTTACAGAAATAATAGTAAAAGAATTTCTGTGATCTTAGGAGAATTACTAGGGCAAACACTAGAAGAAGAAGGAGAATTACTGCAGTTTCCAATGGAGGGAATAGGGACACAGAACATGGGTGGTGGAAGTGGCGTGGAATTGTATCCCTTGTTTTGTAATTTTTAAAATTTATTTCTTTATTGGGGAATTAATGTTTTACATTCAACAGTAAATACAATAGCTTGTACATGCATAACATCCCCCAGTTTCCCGTTTAACAATACAACCCCCACTAGGTCATTTATCATCCTTCATGGACCTATATTCTCCCCACTCACCCACCCCAGAGTCTTTTATTTGGGGGCAATATGCCAATTCCATTTCAGGTTCTACTTGTGTTTTCTTTTCTGATCTTGTTTTTCAACTTCTGCCTGAGAATGAGATCATCCCATATTCATCCTTCTGATTCTGACTTATTTCACTCAACATGATTTTTTCAAGGTCCATCCAAGATTGGCTGAAAACGGTGAAGTCACCACCATGTTTTACAGCTGAATAGTATTCCATTGTGTATATATACCACAACTTGCTCAGCCACTCATCTGTTGTTGGACACCTGGGTTGCTTCCAGGTTTTGGCTATTACAAATTGTGCTGCCAAGAACATATGTGTACACAGATCTTTTTGGATGGATGTGTTGACTTCCTTAGGATATATCCCCAGGAGAGGAATTCCAGGGTCATAGGGTAGGTCCATTTCTAGCCTTCTGAGAGTTCTCCAGACTGTTCTCCACAGAGGTTGGACCAATTGACATTCCCACCAGCAGTGAAGGAGGGTTCCTTTGACCCCATAACCTTTCCAGCATATGCTGCTGTTACCTTTTCTGATGTATGACATTCTCACAGGAGTGAAGTGATATCTCATTGTTGTCTTTATTTGCATTTCTCTGACAATCAGAGACTTGGAGCATTTTTTCATGTGTTTCTCAGCCTTTTGGATCTCTTCTGTGGTGAATATTCTGTCCATGTCCTCCCCCCATTTTTGGATGGGGTTATTTGTTGTCTTGTTGTTGAGTCTGGCAAGCTCATTATATTTGTTGGTTATTAAACTCTTATCTGATGTATGACATGTAAAGATCTTCTCCCATTCTGTGAGGGGTCTCTTGGTTTGGGTAGTGGTTTCTTTTGCTGTGAAGAAGCGATGTAGTCCCATAGGTTTATACTTGCCTTAGTCTTCTTTGTAATTGAATTCGTTTCATTGAAAATGACTTTAAAATTTATGCAGAAAACAGTTCTGCCAATATTTTCCTCTAAGTATTTGATAGTTTGTGGTCTAACATCCACTTGGAATTTACTTTTGTATTCAGTGAAATGCAGTGATTCAGTTTCATTCTTCTGCATGTTTCAACCCATTTTTTCCAACACCATTTGTTGAAGAGACTCTGCTTTTCCCATTTAATAGTCTGGGCATCTTTGTCAAAGATTAGATGTCCATAGGTATGGGGCCTCATTTCTGGGCTCTCAATTCTATTCCACTGGTCAGTGTGTCTATTCATGTTCCAGTACCAAGCAGTTTTGATAACAATGGCCCTATAATACAGTTTGAGATCTGGGAGTGTGATGCCTCCAGTTCTGTTCTTTTTTCTCAAGATTGTTTTGGCAATTCTAGGTATTTTCTGGTTCCAGATAAACATTTGTAGCATTTGTTCTATTCTCCTAAAAAATGTGGTTGGGATCTTGATGGGGATAGCATTAAATTTGTAGATGGCTCTAGGTAATATATTCATTTTGATGATGTTAATTCTTCCAACCCATGAACATGGAATATCTTTCCACTTCTTTCTTTCTTTTTTATTTCTTTGAGTAGTGACTCATAATTTTGAGTATACAAGTCTTTCACCTCTTTGGTTAGGTTTATTCCTAGATATTTTATTGTTTTTGTTGCTATAGTAAAAGGAATTGATTTCTGGATTTCAATTTCTTCTAACTTAGTGTTTGCATAGAGGAATGCCACTGATTTTTGAATGTTAATTTTATAGCCTGACACTTTACTGTATTGCCTGATGATTTCCAAAAGCTTCTTGCTGGATTCCTTAGGTTTTTCCATGTATACTATCATGTCATCTGCAAATAAGGAGAGTTTGACTTCTTCTCTTCCAATCTGTATCCCTTTAATTCCTTGATCCTGCCTGATTGCTATGGCAAGAACTTCCAACACTATGTTGAATAGTAATGGTGATAGTGGGCATTCCTGTCTAATACCTGATCTGAGTGGAAATGTTTCCAGTTTTTCACCATTGAGTATGATGTTGGTTGTAGGTTTTCTATATATAGACTCCACTATCTTGAGGAATTTTCCATCTATTCCCATTTTTTTAGTGTTTTGATCATAAAGGGATGTTGTATTTTGTCAATGGCTTTCTCTGCATCTATTGATATGACCATGTGGTTTTTGGTCTTGCTTTTGTTGATGTGGTGGATCACATTGATTGATTTACGTATATTAAACCAACCTTGCATGCCTGGGATTTACCCCACTTGGTCATGATGAACAATCTTTTTGATACACTGCTGTATACGGTTGGCTAGAATTTTGTTCAATACTTTAGCATCTATGTTCATCAGAGATATTGGTCTGTAGTTTTCTTTTTTGGTTGTGTCCCTGTCTGATTTTGGTATCAGGGTGATGTTGGCTTCATAGAAGCTGGCAGGGAGTATTCCAGTGTCTTCAATCTTCTGGAAGACTTTTAAAAATAGAGGTATTAGTTCTTCTTTGAAGGTTTTGTAGAATTCATTTGTAAAACCATCTGGTCTAGGACTTTTATTTTTGGGAAGGTTTTTGATAACTGTTTCAATTTCATTAGCTGTGATGGGCCTGTTCATGTTATCCACTTCCTCTTGACTTAGTTTTGGAAGTTGGTAGGTATCTAGGAAATCGTCCATTTCTTCCAGGTTCTCTAGCTTGGTGGCATATAGTTGTCCATAGAAACCTCACATGATATGTTGAATTTCTGCGGTGTCTGTTGTGATATCTCCTCTTTCATTTACTATCTGATTTATTTGGGTCTTCTCCCTTTTTTGTTTTGTGAGTCTGGCTATAGGTTTGTCAATTTTGTTTACTCTTTCGAAGAACCAACATTTACTTTTGTTGATCTTTTGTATGGTTTTCCTATTCTCAATGTTATTTATTTCTGCCCTAACTTTAGTGATTTCTGTCCTTCCGGTTGCTTTAGGGTTCCTTTGTTGCTCTTCTTCTAGGTCTTTAACATGTGCAATCAGGCTGTTTATTTGTGCTTTTTTTTGTTTCCTAATGTGTGCTTGTATAGCTATGAACTTCCCTCTTAGGACTGCTTTAGCTGTGTCCCAAATATTTTGATAGCTTGTGTCTTCATTTTCATTGAACTCTCCAAACATTTTGATTTCTTCCTTGATTTCCTCTTTGACCCAGAAGTTGTTAAGAAGTGTACTGTTGAGCTTCCACATTTTGGCACTGTTACTACTCTTTTGTTGATTGTTAAGTGTTAGTTTAATTCCACTGTGGTCTGAGAAGATGCTTGGGATGATTTCAATGCTCTTGAATTTGCTGATGCTGTCTTTGTGGCCTAACATATGGTCTATCCTTGAGAATGACCCATGTGGATTTGAGTAAAATGTGTATTCCAATTTCTTGGGATGAATGACTCTGAAAATGTCCAGTAGTTCTAGTTTAACTATCTCTTTATTTAGCTCCCTTATGTCTTTATTGATTTTCTGCCTGGATGATCTGTCAAGTTGAGAGAGTGGGGTGTTGAAGTCCCCTACGATGATTGTGTTACTATTAATATATTGCTGTAGCTCTTTCAGTAGAAGTTTGATGTATTTAGATGGCTTCTCATTGGGTGCATAGATATTAATCATTGTTAAGTCCTCTTGATTGACTGATCCTCTAAACATTAAGTAGTGTCCATTACTATCTTTTTTAATCTTATCTCTTTTAAAGTCTATCATGTCAGATATGAGAATAGCTGCTCCTGCCCTTTTTTGTGGGCCATTGGCTTGTATGATAGTTTTCCATCCTTTCACTTTAAGTCTGTGTTTGTCTTGTTGAGTTAGGTGGGTTTCCTGTAGACAGCATATTGTTGGGTTGTGTTTTCTTATCCATCTTCCTACTCTGTGTCTTTTAATAGGTGAATTCAGGCCATTGACATTTATTGATATCAAAGATTGAAGATATTTTAACGCCATTCTTGTAGAGTTTTAGAGTGTTTTGATATATGTCCTATTTGTGGTGGTCTGGTTGTTTATAGGAGACCTCTCAGAACTTCTTTCAGGGCAGGCTTGGTGATGGTTGTTTCCTTCAACTGTTGTTTGTCTGAAAAGGTTTTGATGCCTCCATCTAGTCTGAATGACAGTCTAGCAGGATATAGTATTCTTTGCTGAAAGCCTTTCTCATTGAGCACTCGATAGATATCTTGCCATTCTCTTCTGGCCTGTAGTGTTTGTATGGAGAAGTCTGCTGCTAATCTTATGGGTTTTCCTTTGTAGGTGACTCTTTGTTTTTCTCTTGCTGCCTTCAGGATCCTTTCTGTATCCTTATTACTTTCCAGTCTAAGTATGGTATGTCTTGGTGTCTTTAGGTTTGGGTTAATTCTGTTTGGGACCCTCTGGGCTTCTTGAATCTTTATGTCTTTGATGTTGTCTAGAATAGAGAAATTTTCAGCTACTATGGCCTGGAAAATGCTTTCTTCCTCTCCTTCTCTTTCTTCCTCAGGTATGCCAATAATGCGTATGTTGTTTCTTTTGAAGTCATCCCATAAGACTCTGTTGTTGTTTTCAGCATCTATTAATCTCTTTTTGAGATCTCTTACTTCTTTTTTAGTTGTCTCTAATTCATCCTCAATCTTGATAATTCTGTCTTCTAACTCATAGATTCTATTCTCTCTGCCCTCTACTGTTTTCTGGAGTTCATCTATTTTGTTGCCCTGCTCTGATACTGTTTTAGCTTGTTCAGCTAGTTGCATTCTTAGCTCAGCGATTTCAGCTTTCAGCTCTCTAATAACCATGAGATAATTAGTATTTTCTTCCATATTCTCATTTGTTTTTCTTGCATTTCTGATTACAATTTTTTCAAATTCTTTACTCACTCCTGTTATTATTTCCTTAGCTAATGTTTGGATGTTGAACTCGTTATTTTGTGCTTCACCCTCTGGAGGACTTTTAGCTGGACTCTTGTCCTGGTTCGAGTCTCCAATATTTTTTCTTGTTGTTTTAACCATTTTATATATTATGTTATGAGTTCCCTTCATCAGTACTTTTCAGATTATTGATCACTATTGCCTGGAGTGACTTGTGTCTAAGTAAGTTAATTAAAGGGTTCACAGTGGTGGAAGTTAACAGTTATTTCTATCCCTGAGTTGGAGCTCAGTGGTTTAAAAGCCTCTTTCTTTTTTTTTTCTTTCCCTGTAGTCTATGGGAGCCTGGGGGCTTTTAAACTCTAAGAAGGCTTCTCAGCTTAATTCCTCACTCCTGACCAAGAGATAAAGCAGGGTGTGTCAGAGATAATCCAGTGGTTATGCAAAGAGACTTTCACAGCCCCTCAGCTATGCCACCGAGGTATAGGTCTTCTGAGTTTCCTGGTTAGATCTCTGTCCCCTGTTGTCTCTTCCTGTCGCTGCTCCAGATTCTGAGGGTAGTAGCAATGGAGACTCAGAGTTGCACTTGGTGAGTCTCTGGGGAGTCCTCTCCTCCCTTAAGCTGTCCCCTTGTTGGTGGAGCAGACTGGAGGTGGTGTCTCAACTGATAAATTGCTGAACTGTTAGCAGTCACTTAATCTCTCCTTACGCCCCTCTCTCCTCTCTGTCACTAGCCACACGTGTTTGTACTCACTGGTGATTTACTGGGTTCTTTTGGTCATTCTAGTCCTGTCTTGTTTCGGTCCCGGGTGGTCTCCTTTGGTATTCCTAGTTGATCCGGGAGAGGAGAGGAGAGGAAAGAAAGTGATCTGCTGCTCGTAGCTCCGCCTCTGTTTTGTAATTTTGTAAATTGCTTTAAAAGGGGGGGGCAATGTACTAATCAATAAAATTTTAACTAAACAAGTAAAAAAAAACAATGATTAATTCACTTTTACCTCATCTTGGAGAGAGTTTGAAGGAATCATGTTAAGTGAGATAAGCCAGAAAGAGAAGGATTAATATGGGATGATCTCATTCACAGACAGAAGACTGAGAAATAAGAACAGGAAGGGGAAACATTAAACAGAACTTGGACTGGGTTTGGTGTATTGTACCAAAATAAAGGACTCTGGGGGAGGAACACTCAGATCATGGTGCATGATGGTGGAGAAAGACCTAGACTAGGGGTGAGAAAATTGTCCAGAAAACTGAGAAATTTTACACATGTGCCAACAACTGTATTTATAGTAAGCCATTGATCCCCTAATAAAATTTTTTTTAAAAACCTGAATCTGATTGTGAGCAGGCAACCACATACAAACTGAGAGACATTCTGTAAAATAACTGACCCATTTTTTTTCAAATCTGTAAAGGCTGAGGATTTTTTTAATAATATACATATTAGAGGATTTGCATGCTTGAGTTTCCTAGAGATCTCAGGTTTAATCCTTAATATCACTATAAACTAGAGATGGTCAGTCTTTCTTCCCCCTCTCCTTAAGTAAAACTTCTAAAAAGAAAAAAAAATAGGGGCTGGGCAGTAGTGCACTATGTTAAGTGCACATAGCATGAAGAGCAAGGACTGGCACAAGGAACCCAGTTCAAGCCCCCTGGATCCCCACCTGCAAGGGAGTCGCTTCACAAACAGTGAAGCAGGTCTGTAGGTTTTTATCTTTCTCTCCACCTCTCTGTCTTCCCCGCCTCAATTAATTTCTCTCTGTCCTATCCAATAACAACAGCATCCACAACAACAACAATGGAAAAAGATGGCTGTCAGGGCGAGCAATGGATTCGCAGTGCAGGTACTGAGCCCCAGAGATAACCCTGGAGGCAGAAAAAAAAAGTCATGAAAACTATGATGAAAAATTAACAAAAGGCTGAGAATTATCCTAGATTAAAAGACATAATAATATAACAATTCTCTGGCTGTCCTGCACTTGAGAAAAAGTGCATATGGACAGTGGGGAATGTGGGCTAGCACATATTTACAGGAAATTTGAAAATGTGCTCTTGAGACAACAACAGTTCTTCAGACAACCGTTCCTCAATAAAACCCAAATAAAAACAAATATCACTATGTGATCTGTGATTAAATCATTAAGTATGGGAAAAGCATTACAGGGACAACTGGGTAGTTTTAAATGTAGACTTTTCACCACATAATACATTGTCAACCCCTGATAGAAATGGAAAATAATATTAAAAATAAAATATATCACCATTTATAGACAAAAATAAATTTCCTAAGTGAGATGACTGTGATGTAGTTAGGTATGAGAATGTGGTGGGGCTATTATAAACTGAACTGCATATGTCTATGCACATAGATATATTTAGCTAGATGTTTTTATTTTCTTTGGTGAAATTCCTAGGTCATAGGGTAGGTTCATTTCTAGTGTTGTGAGAAGTCTCTAGATAGTTTTTCTCAAGGACTGAACCAATTTACATTCCCACCAGCAGTATAGAAGTGTTCCTTTCCCTCCACATCCTCACCAGCACTTGGTGTCTCTGTATTTTCTAATTTATGGTATTTTCACAGGTGTGAAGGAGTATTTCATTGTGATATGTTCGAGTTCCCGGCTCCTCACGTGCAGGGGAGTCACTTCACAGGCAGTGAAGCAGGTATGCAGGTGTCTATCTCTCTCTCCCCCTCTCTGTCTTCTCCTCCTCTCTCCATTTCTCTCTGTCCTATCCAACAAGAATGACATCAATAATAACTATAACAATAAAACAACATGGGCAACAAAAAGAGAATAAATAAATATTTAAACAATAAAGCCGCTCAGAATCAAATATTTAGTCAATATTTTTAAGACTTAGCTTTCTCATTCAGTAAATTTATGTTTGTATAAAGAACACAGCATGAAAAAATTTTAGCCCTCCTGCATAACACCAAAAATTTTAATCCATCCTATCAAACACAAGATCTTCTTGTTAGATAGGGTTATCTTGTCAAAGATAATGAAAAAAAGCATCCCAAGTCTACCATTACACCCCAATTTTCAAATTGCTTTTCATTTCACTCTACATGTATAGAGATCACTTACCTTGCCCCACCAAAATAGCCATCCTGCATTTTTTGGAGTGCTGCAAAAATGCTTGAATCCAAGGTGGCTCCATCTTCATCTTGACATGAAAATAAATTTACAGTCATCTTTTGTGACTTTAACTTTGAAATAAGGGGAATCTTTCAATTATTTCAAACCAACACTCTGGGGGTGATTATACAAACAAGACACTCCTCATTGCCAACTTTGTATTTCAACAATTCACCTGAAAGTCAACAAAATTAACTAATAGTAATCAATAATGATAAATAGTTTTATCTTATTTATTGTAAGTTCTTGGTACAGTGCCTAATAGCACAGTACTCAATGCTAGTAACAGCAGCACACATTTGTTGAAGATACACAACAATCACTATGCTAAAAATTTATGTATTATCTAATTGAATGAAGTACGTGTGTGTGTGTGTGTGTTTGTGTATGTGTGTGTGTGGTGTATATGCACAGAAATTTAGAAGACTCAACTGAACTTCTCTGGGCAGACGACCCCACCAATGTTTCCTGGAGCCCCACTTCTCCTGAACCCTGCTCCACTAGGGAAAGAGAGAGACAGACTGCAAGTATGGATTGACCTGCCAATGCCCATGTTCAGTGGGGAAGCAATTACAGAAGCCAGACCTTCCACCTTCTGCCCTCCATAATGACCTTAGGTCCATACTCTCAGAGGGATAAAGAATAGGAAAGCTATCAAGGGAGGGGATGGGATATAGAGTTCTGGTGGTGGGAATTGTGTGGAGTTGTACCCCTCTTATCCTGTGTTTTTTGTCAGTGTTCACTTTTTAAAAAATATTTATTTATTCCTTTTTTGTTGCCCTTGTTGTTTTATTGTTGTAGTTATTATTGATGTCCTTGTTGTTGGATAGGACAGAGAGAAATGGAGAGAGGAGGGGAAGACAGAGAGGGGGAGAGATAGATACCTGCAGACCTGCTTCACTGCCTGTGAAGCGACTCCCCTGCAGGTGGGGAGTTGGGGGCTCGAACTGGGATCCTTAAGCTGGTCCTTGCGCTTTGTGCCACCTGTGTTTAACCCGCTGCGCTACCGCCCGACTCCCCAGTGTTTACTTTTTATAAATAAAAATTTAAAAAGAAATAGCTCTCTGTCTCTAAGTTACTGAAGGACTGACTATGTGACTTAGTCCAAAAATGTATTCATCCCTTGACTCATTCAAACTTACCTAACATGGTGTGTGAGATAGGGAAGGTGATGGTTGGCTGGCCTGTCATTCTCCAGCGGCTACAAAGGTAGGAGAGATCTGTTCTAAGCATTTCCACTATCATCTTATTGTCCAGAGCCAGGTAGAATTGTTGCTGGTCAATAAACTGATAAAGAAAAAATAATAACTTACTTTTAAAACTAACAATTATTAATTAATTTATTTTTATGTGGTATGGTTCCTCTAGCCTCTACCCCCCCCCCCATTTACCACCCCTGCCAACCCTCAGTCGAAAAATGCCTTCTCAGCTGTGGTATATATACACAATGGAATACTATGCAGCTATCAAGAACAATGAACCCACCTTCTCTGACCCATCTTGGACAGAGCTAGAAGGAATTATGTTAAGTGAACTAAGTCAGAAAGATAAAGATGAGTATGGGATGATCCCACTCATCAACAAAAGTTGACTAAGAAGATCTGAAAGGGAAACTAAAAGCAGAACCTGATCAAATTGTAAGTAGGGCACCAAAGTAAAAACCCTGTGGTGAGGGGTAGACATGCAGCTTCCTGGGCCAGTGGGGGGTGGGAGTGGGCGGGAGGGATGGGTCACAGTCTTTTGGTGGTGGGAATGGTGTTTATGTACACTCCTAGCAAAATGTAGACATATAAATCAGTAGTTAATTAATATGAGAGGGGGAAAATCAATTGTATGTCTCAAAGTCTCTCAAAACACAAACTGAATCTTTTTAATATATAGGCTGTGTATTTGATATGCAGACTCTCTCAAAAGCCTAGACCAAGTAGATTAGAAGCATCCAATAGCACAGCTATATACAAGATACTGGATACTGTACAGCAAACCATAACAAAAGGACTTTTCAAAGTTAACCCAATTACCAAATAATGTGATGATAACATTAACTAACGATTGTCTTTTTGAACCCTAAGACAGCAGGAACCTCACATCTCCACTATAGAGCCCCTACTTCCCCCAGTCCTGGAACCCTTGGATAGGGCCCACTATCCCGTATGCATCTCCCAATCCAAACCAAATAATATTGCATCCGCCGATCACAACCTAACCAATGCAATGATTGCCACCTCAACATGCTTGACCTCAAACTGTGTCCAGAGACTTCACGTGTGGAATAACAACCCTTCAGCTTCATTACTCGGGTGAGACCTTTCCTTTTATAGTACACTCTAATTTCATCACTTTCTAACAAAGTCCCATAACCTAGATATACACCAGTTTCTGTGAGAGAGAGCTTATGTGCACACGTATCCATAAACTACTGCAAAATATATACCTGAAAGCAGAAGTACACTAGAGTTTGCAGTAAGTACCTCCCTAACACTTCCTCTCCACTATTCCAAGCTTGGGATCCATGATTGCTCAACAAATTGCTTGGCTTCGTATGTTAACTCTCTTTTCAAACACCAGGTTCCAGATGCCACCAGGATGCTGGCCAGGCTTCTATGGATTAAAGACCCCACCAATGTGTCCTGGAGCTCAGCTTCTCCAGAGACACACCTTACTAGGGAAAGAGAGAGGTAGACTGGGAGTATGGACAGACCAGTCAACGCCCATGTTCAGCGGGGAAGCAATTACAGAAGCCAGACCTTCTACCTTCTGCAACCCTCAACGACCCTGGGTCCATGCTCCCAGAGGGCTAGAGAATGGGAAAGCTATCATGGGAGGGGGTGGGTTATGGAGATTGGGTGGTGGGAATTGTGTGGAGTTGTACCCCTCCTACCTTATGTTTTTGTTCATTAATCCTTTCTTAAATAAAAAAATTAAAAAAAAAGAAAAATGCCTTCTCACATATCAAACATTAGTTTAAAGTCTACATATATTTACAAGATTATATAAGATGCCAAAGAAGTAATATTACTGTACCTCAAACTTAATACCTAATTTGTTCCAAAGGATCTGCTGGCTCATTAGGACACTTAATATTTTTTAAACTTTTTAGTGAGTGGGAATTAGTGGTTTACAGTTAACAGTAAATACAGTTGTTGGTACATGCATAAAAATTTTCAGTTTTTTTCAAAACCCTCTCACCCCAAGCTTAGGTCATTCTGCAATTCCCCTTCTGTTTTTACTTATCAACTTTTGTCCATGAGTGAGATCATCCCATATTCATCCTTTTCTTTCTGGCTTTTCTTACTTAACATGATTCCTTCAAGCTCCATTTAAGATGAGGTGAAGAAGGTGAATTCACCTTTTTTAATAGATGACTATTATTCCATTGGGTATATAAACCACAATTTTCTTAGCCACTCATCTGTTGTTAGATACCTGGGTTGCATCCAGGTTTTTAAAAAAAATTTTATTTATAAAATGGAGATATTGACAAGACCATACGATGAGAGGGGTACATTTCCACACAGTGCCCACCCCCCAGAGCTCCATATCCAGTCTCTTTTCCTTGATAGCTTCCCTATTCTTTATCCCTCTGGCAGTATGGACCCAGGGTCATTATGGGGTGCAGAAAGTGGAAGGTCTGGCTTCTGTAATTGCTTCCCTGCTGAACATGGGTGTTGGCAGGCAGATCTATACTCTCAGCCTCTCTCTCTCTTTCCCTAGTGGGTTGGGGTTCTGAAGAAGTGGGGCTCCAGGACAGGTTGGTGGGGTCGTCTGCCCAGGGAAATCAGATTGGCATCATGGTAGCATCTGGAGCCTGATGGCTGAAAAAGGTTTTTTGGTTATTACAGATTGTGCTGCTATAAACATAGTTAGATACAGATCTTTTTGAATGGGTGAGTTTGGTTCCTTAGGATATATCCCCAGGAGACGAATTGCAGGGTCAAAGGGCATTTTCACGTCTAGCCATGTGAGAGTTCTCCAAACTGTTTTACACAGGGGTTGGACAAATATACATTCCAACCAGTAGGGCAGGAGTTTTTTTTCCCCCCACAACCTCTACAGCATTTGTTGTTGACATCCTTTCTGATGTATCACATTCTCACATGGGTGAAATAGTCTTTATTTGCATTTCTCTGACAATTACTTGGAGAACTTTTCATAGGTCTGTTGGCCTTTTGTATCTCTTCTGTGGTGAATATTCTGTTCATATCCTCTCCCCATTTTGGGGTGGGATCATTTGGCTTTTTTGTTACTGAGTTTGGTAAGCTCTTTGCATAATTTGGTTTTTAGCCTTTGGTTTGATGTATGACATATAAAGATCTTCTCTCATTCTGTAAGGAATCTCTGTTTGGGTGGTGTTTACTTTTGCTATACAGCACTTTTTCAATTTGACGTAGTCCCATGGGTTTATTTTTTATCTTTGTCTTCTTTGCAATTGGATTTGTATCACTGAAATGACTACAGAATTTAGATGGAAAAGAGCGTTAATAATATTTCCTCTGATCATTTGATAGTTTCTGATCCAACATCCAAGTCCTTGATCCATTTGGAGTTTACTTTTGTGTCTGGTGAAATGTAGAATTTTCAGTTTCATTCTTCTGCATGCTTCAACCTAATTTAGTACACTTAATGTTTTTAAATGTTAACTCCTGATTTTATTCACTCCAGATGGCAAAAAGTAACCTAGACTAAGATATCCCTGTCAATCATAGACTTGTGGAGCCATGTATTTCATCATAAAAATACTGAATTCCAAAATGGCTCAAGGTGGTCCTTGTCCTACATGGTATTGAAGTATAAAAATATAGTCTTTCTTCAAAATTCTTAGAGGGATGAAGTTGTCCTGAATATAGGGTGGAATCAGACTTACTTTCCCTTTATGATCCTTTCATGTACAATACTTTATAGATCCACTCTGGTGAGAGTATAGCATGGTACCAAATAGTATCCCTAAAATTCACACCACATAGTTTTGGTATCTCTCTCTCTGGTTTGGGGTGGTCTCCAGGGGAAAGGCAATGGACTGGTTCTTTCTCGCTCACGACAGGGGTGACACGAAGTAAAAGACACCAGGGGACTCTTAGCGTGCCTAGAATCCGTAGACTCCTAGAATCCGTAGAATCCGTCTATTAGCAAAGTGGACATGAGTTAAATAGAAAAGCAACGAAGGGAATTATTGTTGAAATATGTCAGAAATTACAGGTTTCTTAACGGTCGGCATGGTCCTAAGGTAGGGGGCTGGTATGACAGGAATTAATGAGATACAAGACAGTTATTCTCCATGACACAAGCAACTTAATTATCCAAAGGTATTTGAGAGAAGCATAGGGGTTAAACCCATAGGGTGAGACAGAGAGAAGATGGATATCAAAAAGCCATATAGTTTGGAATTTCTCTTGTCTGGGGTCTGAGGTGTGTGATGAAGTGTGTGATAAGGTGTGTTCTTCTGTGATCAGAAGGTGACTTTGAATAAGTGAATCTGCGGCCATGTGGCCTGCAGTTAATGGAGGGAAGTACTGGGGTTTCTGTGGGCCTGAGAGTCAAGAAGGAAAGAACCAAGTCTGAGTTTCCCCCCTTTTGCTCACCTCGGTTGAGAGAGACTCACCAAGAGGTTATCTTCTCAGACCTCCATCCAGGGACGGGGGTGGTTCTCCCTAAGCTCTATCAGGCTTACACATGGTCCCAACAACATAGGACACATAAATAGCCAAATATTCAATTTCTGGATCCCCGTAGTACTACGTCATCTCAGGCTTATGATTCTAATACTGGAATGTTCCCTTTTATCATAAAATTTAAGAGAAATGGCGATACAGCATGGGAGTATTGAGTCTCACGACTAGGAAATATAAAGCCAGTAGCTCATTATTAGAAAAGTCAAGTCTGTTTACTCATATGGCATAAGGGACCACATGCAATGATTTTTTTTAGTCCACATTTTTCTAATTTATTTGATTCTATATTTAAAATGAATACCAACTATGTGTTTACAGATGTACTGATTTTGACATTTTTAATGTTCTACAGTTAGCAAAGTGTTTTCAGGTACATAACTTTATTTTATCCTACATCAACCAAATGAGGGATATTCATTTTAATAGACAGAATGGATATTTTAATAGAAAGGAGGCCAGGAAACATTAAGTGGGTTAGCAAAGTCATATGGTTAGTAAGTGAAAACATTAGAAATAGAATCTACATTTTATTTATCTTTTGTGTACACCTCAACATTACTATTGCAAATACAATATAACAAATGTGAACATATAATCAAATTTACCACTATAATGTAACAAACATCAGTCTACCAATGTGAGCTGTCAAGGTTAAGTCAATACTGACACTTTCATTTGGAAGAGGATATCAGAGATAAGTAATCTATGTAAAATGTTCCTCTAACCAAAGTAAAGAAAATATGTAATTCACAGTTGAATGAAAGGAACTGTATTTTGTTCATAAAGTAAGAAATAGTCATATTTTCACAACAAAAAGAGAAAACTACAAACCAATACCTCTGATGAACATAGATGCTAAAATATTGAACAAAATTCTTGTCAAGCAGATACAGCAGTATATTAAAAGGACTGTTCATCATGACAAAGTGGGGTTTATCCCAGGGATGCAAGCTATATATGTAAATAATTCAATGCGATCCACCATATCAATAAAAGCAAGATAAAAAACCATATGGTCATATTAATAGATGCAGGAAAAGCCTTTGACAAAATACAATGTCCCTTTTATGATCAAAACACTACAAAAATGGGAATAGATGGAAAATTCCTGAAGATAGTAGAATCTATATATAGCAAACTTACAGCCAACATCATACTCAATGATGAAAAACTAGAAGCATTCCCACTCAGATCAGGTACTAGACAGGACTTGCCACTATCACCATTACTATTCAACATAGTGTTGGAAGTTCTTGCCATAGCAATCAGGCAGGAGCAAGGAATTAAAGGGATATAGATTGGAACAGAAGAAGTCAAACTGTCACTATTTGCAGATGATATGATAGTATACATTGAAAACCCTAAGGAATCCAGCAGGAAGCTCTTGGAAATTATCAGGCAATATACTAAGGTGTAAGGCTACAAAATTAACATACAAAGTCAGTGGCATTCCTCTATGCAAACACCAAGGTAGTAGAAGAAGAAATCCATAAATCAATTCCTTTTACAATAGCAACAAAAACAATTAAATATCTAGGAATAAACCTAAACAAAGAAGTGAAAGACTTGTATATTGAAAATTATGAGTTACTATTCAAGGAAATAGAAAAAGAGAGAAAGAAGTGGAAAGATATTCCATGTTCATGTGTTGGAAGAATTAACATCATTAAAAGGAATATACTACCCATAACCATATACAAATTTAATGCTATTATCCCCATTAAGATCCCACCTTATTTTTTTTACAAGAATAAAACAAAAGCTACATATGTTTATCAGGAACCAGAAAAGACCTAGAATTGCCAACAATCTTGAGTCTCTTCAACAAATGATGTTGGGAAAACTGGGTTGAAACATGCAGAAAGAAACTGAACCACTGCATTTCACCAAACAGAAAAGTAAATTTCAAATGGATCAAGAACGTGGATATTAGACCAGAGCTATCAAATACTTAGAGGAAAATATTGACAGTATAAATTTTAAAGGCATCTTCAGTGATATGAATCAAATTATGAAGAAGACTAAATAAAAAATAAACCAATGAGTCTACATCATTTTAAAAAGCTTCTGCACAGCAAAAGAAACCACCACCCAAACAAAGTGACCTCCCACAGAAGGGGAGAAGATGCCAAACATCAGACATTTACATGCCAAACATCAGACAAGAGGCTAATAACCAAAATATATAAAGAGCTCACCAAAACAGCAACAAGAAAAAAATGACCCCATACAAAAATGGAAAGCAGATATGAACAGAATATTCTTCATAGAGGAGATCCAAAAGGTCAACTTATGAAAAAAAATGCTCCACGTCACTGATTGTTAGAGAAATGCAAATAAAGACAATATTGAGGTACCACTTCACTCCTGTGAGAATGTCACACACCAAAAAAGATAACAGCAACAAACTCTGGAGAGGTTGTTGGGACAAAGGAACCCTCCTGCACTGCTGGTGGGAATGTAAATTGGTCCAACCCCTGTCGAGAGCTGTCTGGAGAACTCTCAGAAGGCTAAAAATGGATCTACCTTATGACTCTGCAATTTCTGTTCTGGGGATATATCCTAAGGAAACATACACACCCATCCAAAAAGATCTGTGTATATCTATGTTCATAACAGCATAATTTGTAACAGCCAAAACCTGGAAGCCACCCAGATGTCCTGTGGTAATGCAGTATACCAGCGGCCGTGGAAGTTCCAGCACAGTGCTGTTGTCAGCCTGGGTGACAGAGCATACAGTGATATGCACAGGTGCATGGTGGACTGTGAGTGGATCCAGTCTGTGTTCGTGGGTGGACTTAATAGACTTAAAAGTACAGCCAGCTGTAAGTCCACTATCTTTGGCTGATGCTTTTTCTCCTGGTCAGAAGCATCTCAGTGTAGGTACTCCAGGTATCTGCTATGGCTACTTCTCCTAGGAACTGAACATGTGTGACTCTGCTAGCCGGTAAACTTTTAACCCCTCTACAGCCATTAGCAACTTATACCTCAGCTAATAATCATTTATCTTATGGGAATGAACTTTAAAAGAATTAATATGTTTATTCCCTTTTTGTTGCCCTTGTTGTCTTATTGCTGTAGTTATTATTCTTGTTGTTATTGATGTCATTGTTGGATAGGAGAGAGAAAAATGGAGAGAGGAGGAGAAGGTAGAGAGGGGGAGAGAGAGAGATAGAAACCTGCAGACCTGCTTCACTGCTTGTGAAGTGACTCCCCTGCAGATGGGGTGCTGGGGGCTGGAACTGGGATCCTTAAGCTGGTCCTTGTACTTTGCACCACCTGCACATAACCTGCTGTGCTACCACCCAACTCCTGGAACTAAACTTTTGATAACTATACTCAGACTTTATAGACCTAATGTACTCTTAATCTCTGATGATAACTGCTTATCTTGCCTTTTACTTGTTTCACTCTAATAAACCTTGTATTGTTTAAACCCATTCCCAGCTCCCCACTGTGAATCCTTTTACGCACCACAGCTCCCCAAGAAGCCCTTTTTAAGTTAAAAATACAACGGTGTTCAACAACAGATGAATGGTTGAGTAATTGTGGTATATATACACAATGGAATACTACTCAGCTATTAAAAATGATGATTTCATACCACCTGGCAAGCCTAACCCAAGAGAAAGTATATAGTTTAAACAAACCAATCACTAGCTTAGAAGTTGAATCAGCAATAAAAAAAATCTACCTAAGAATAAAAGCTCAGACCCAGACAACTTTGGTAGCAAATTCTATACGATCTGCATAAGAACTAATACATATTCTCCATAAACTATTTTAGAAAATTTAAGAAGGGCAAACACTACCAAATATACTTTATGAGATGAACATCACTTTGGTCTCCAAAGCAGGAAGGGACTCTACCAGAAAAGAAAACTACAGACCTATATCTGTGATAAATATTGATACAAAGATCCTGAACAATATCTTCGCAAATCGAATCCAACAACATATCAAGAGAATACGTCACCAAGACAAAGTAGGATTTATTCCTGGGAAACAGAAAGCTTAAAATCTGTAAATCAATGTAATTCACTATTATCAACAAAAAGAACAATAAAAACAACATGGTAATATCGATTGATTCCAAAAAGGCATTCAATAAGGTAAAAAATCCATTCGTAATAAAGGCTCTCCAGAAACTGAGAATAGAATGACCAATAAAAAAATGGCACACTACAGGATGGTAGTGCCCCTGGTTGAGTGCAAACATTACAACGCACAGGGACCTGGGTCTGAGCCCCCAGTCCACACCTGCAGGGGGAAAGCTTTGTGAGTGGTGAAGCAGGGATACAGGTGTCTCTCTGCCTCTCTCCCTATCACCCCTCCCCCCTCCATTTCTGGCTGTCTCTATCCAATAAATAAATAAAGATAATTTTTAAAAAATTTTAAATTGTGATTACATCTTTTTTACACCATTTTGGATGGAGCTTGAAGGAATAGTGTTAAGTGAGATCATCCATTAAGAAAAGGAAGAGGGACAGAGCCAAGATGGTGACTTGGAAACAACAGCTGGTGTGAGCTCCAAAAAGAAGCAGCTTACAACCTGGGATTCACTGGATAGGGTAGGACACTGGTCCGTCAGTAGGATGGTTAACAAGGGGTGGTCAGGGTGACACCAAAAAAGAGTTCTATAACCCATTCTTGGGCTGGCAAACAGAGAGCAAAAGAACAAAGAAAGGAAAATCTTTGGCTTGATTATCTCTGAACTCCCCCACCAAGAACCAGCTCCCAGGGGCTGGACAGCCAATCCTAGCAGGCTTCCTGCTGAGCTATTTTCTTTACCAAGATTCCCCCCTCACCACCTTTGTCTTTCCAAGCCTTTTTTTGTTTGTTTGTTTTCCTTCTCTTTTTTTAAAGGTGTCTGGAGCTCTATCTGAGTAACAAAATACCTAAATACCTGATAAATCAGAGCCTCAGCCCTGCCTGGGAAAGTCTACCTGGAGGGTTTTTTTTTTTTTTTTTTTGGATACTTATAATTGGCTATCTTTGCTCAGGCTACTTGCAGCCAATCCGGAGCAGTCCAAGCAGAAGACAAGACTGTTAAGGCTTTTTACTCTATTTTATTATAATATTATTACTATTATTATATACGCGTGTCCCTTTTTCCTCCTCCTTCTTCAGGTTGACCAAAATTAACTGTCGTTTTTCCACTGATAGGTGACTGGGTGTCCTACCCATTGTGAGAGGAACTGTTTTTTTTTCACCCTCTTCCCTCCACTCTCCTTTTTCTCTCCTCCTAGCTAATTTTAAAAAATCTCTTTCTTTTCACAGCTCTTTCTTTTTTTTCTTTTCCTTCTTTTGCTTTCTGAATTCACTGATACTCATTTATGAATGATTTGGGGGAAGAAATTTGACTCAGACACTGACTGTGTGTGTGTGTGTGTGTGTGTGTGTGTGTGTGTGTGTGTGTGCGTCTTTTCTACTTCCCTTTCTCCTCTTGCTATCCCTAGAATTTATTGTTGACAGTAGATTTGCATAACTGTCTATTCTTGCTTTCCCTTTTTTTCCTTTCTCTTTATTTTCCCCTTGGTTTTGGTTGCTATTTTTTCTTGGACTGGAGCTGTTATTTGGCTAACTGGTATAGGTTGAACTGAACCAATCCTTCCTTCAGTTGCTATTGTTATTTCTGAGGTTGGTGACTGCATTTGTGAAAGTTCTTTAGTATAGTGTGGCTTGTACTCAAAACATAACAACTGAAGAATGACAGAACACAAAAAAAAACACATCAATAAAAAAATGGTTAAATCAAGAGCAAATAAAACTGCTACCACAATGAATCAGGACAGGAGCCCAGAAGAAACTCCAAATCCGTCAGAAGTAACCACAGATAAGAAAAGTATGCAAGCAATAATTAACATAATAATCACAGAAACAAAGACAACTATTGAGGAAAGGGCGATCAGAATTAGGGAAACAACAGATGAGACCCTGAAGGAAAATACTAGCTACCTTGAGGTAATTAGAGAACCGAAAGCTGCAATAGCTGACCTAAAAGGCCAATTAACAAAACAAGCTAATACTATAACTGAACTGAAGAAAGAAGCTGAGGGAAGGAAAAGAAGACTAACAGAAATGGAAAACAGAATTAGCCAGACAAAGGATGAGCTACAGAAAACTAAGAAGGAGGTAAATGAGCTCAAAAAGAGATTGAGAGACACTGAAAACAACAACAGAGACATATAGGAGGATCTGAAAAGAAGGAACATTTGTATAATTGGCCTAACAGAGGAAGAAAGAGAAGAAGGAGAAGTAAACATCTGGCAGAAAACTACTGCAAGTTATTAGGCAATATAGCAAGGTGTCAGACAACAAAATCAATGTAAAAATCAGTGGCATTTCTGTATGCAAACACTAAATCCGAAGAAAAGGACATCCAGAAATCACTTCCATTCACCATTGCAGCAAAATCAATAAAATACCTAGGAATAAACCTGACCAAAAAAGTGAAAGGCTTGCATACTGAAAACTATGAGTCACTTATTCAATGAAATGGAAAATGATACCAAGAAATGGAAAGACATCCCATGCTCATGGATTGGAAGAATTAATTTCATCAAATGAATATTCTCCCCAGAGCCATATACAAATTTAACGCGATACCTGTTAAAGTTCCACCAATCTTCTTTAAGACAATAGAACAAAAACTACAATAATTTATCTGGAACCAGAAAACACCTAGACTCACCAAAACAATCCTGAAGAAAAGAAACAGAAATTGAGACATCACACTTGCAGATCTCAAACTATATTATAAGACCACCATCATCAAAACAATCTGGAACTGGAACAAAAATAGGCACACAGAGCAGTAGGACAAAATTGAAAGCCCAGAACTAAACCCCCACACCTATGGACATCTAATCTTTGGTAAGAGGGCTCAAAGTATTAGATGGAGAAAGGAAACTCTCTTCAATAAATGGTGCTGGGAAAACTGCATTGAAACATGCAGAAGAATGAAACTGACTCACTTTATCTCACCAAAAACAAAAAACAACTCCAAATGGATCAAGGATCTAGATGTTAGACCAGAAACTATCAAATACTTAGAGGAAAACATTGGTGGAACACTTTCCCAACTAAACCTTAAGGACATGTTTGATGATACAAACCCAATTGCAAGGAAAACTAAAGCAGAAACAAATCAATGGGACTACATCAAATTGAAAGCTTCTGCACAAATAAACCATCAAACAAACAAAGAAACCCTCACATAATGGGAGAAGATATTCACATGCCATAGATCAGACAAGAGACTAATAACCAAAATATACAAAGAGTTCAGAAAACGTGGCAACAAAAATCAAATGACACCATCTAAAAATATGCAGAGGATATGAACATAACATTCACTACATAAGTGATCCAAAAGGCTAACAAACACATGAAAAATTGTTGGGTATTTTACAGCAAATCCTAACAAAGGGACCTTTCAAAGTTAACCCAATTACCAAATAATGTGATGATAACAATAACTATCCATTGTCTTCTTGAACCCTAAGACAGCAAGAACCTCACATTTCCAGTATAGAGCCTATATTTCCCCCAGTCCTGGAACCTTAGGGTGGGGAGCACTTTCCTGCATACTTCTCTCAATTCATATCAAATAATATTGCATCTGCTGATCACAACCTAATCAACGCAATGAATGCCACCTCAGCATGCTTCACTTCAGACTGTGTCCAGAGACTTCAGGTGTGGAATGACAACCCTTCAGCTTCATTACTCAGGTGAGACCTTTCCTTTCATAGTATTCTCTAATTCCATTCCAGGTGGTTCACTTCCTAACAAAGTCCCAAAACCTAGATATAGACCAGGTCCTGTGAGGTAGAGCATATGTTCACACGTATGCATAAACTAGGGAAAAATATATACCTGAAAGCAAAAGTACACAATAGTCTGCAGTGAGTACCCCCAACACTTCATCTGCACTATTACAGCCTTTAGGTCCATGATTGTTCAACAATTTGTTTGGCTTTGTATGTTAACTCTCTTTTCAGTCACCAGGACCCAGATGCCAGCATGATGCTGACCAGATTTCCCTGGACAGATGACCCCACCAGTGTGTCCTGAAGCTCCACTTCCCCAGCACCCCACCCTACTAGGGAAAGAGAGAGGCAGACTGGGAGTATGGATTGACCAGTCAACGCCCATGTTCAGCGTGGAAGCAATTACAGAAGCCAGACCTTCCACCTTCTGTAACCCAAAATGACCTTGGGTCCATACTCCCAGAGGGATAAAGAATGGGAAAGCTATCAGGGGAGGGGATGGGATATAGAGATCTGGTGGTAGGAATTGTGTGGATTTGTACCCCTCCCATCCTACAGTTTTGTTAAATGTCTCCGTTTAAAAATAAATAACTAAATAAAAGAAAAATTGTTCCAGGTCACTGATTAGCATATATCAGAAAGGACAGGAGCAACAAATGCTGGAAGGCCGTGGGGACAAAGGAACCCTTCTGAACTGCGGGTGGGAATGTAAATTAGCGCAACCTCTGTGGAGAACATTCTGGAGAACTCTCATAAGGCAAGAGATGTACCTTCGATATGACCTAGTAATTTCTCTACTAGGGATATACCCCAAGGACTCCATCACACTCAACCAAAATGATATGTGAACAGCTATGTCCATAGCACCACGATTTGTAATAGCTAAAACTTAGAAGCAAACCAAGTGCCCAACAACAGATGAGTAGCTGAGAAAGCTGTGGTATATATACATAATGGAATACTATGCACATATTAACAACAATGAACTCACCTTTTGTGACTAATCTTGGATGGAGCTAGAAGGAATTATGTTAAGTGATATTATGTTAAGGAATATTTCAAAGTTAACACAACTGCCAAATAATGTGATTATAGCAATAACTATCTATTGTCTTCTTAAACCCTAAGATGGCAGTAACCTCCCACTTCCTCTACAGAGTCTATATTTCCCACAGTCCTGGAACCTCTAGGGTGGGGCTCACTTTCCTGCATATGTCTCTCAATTCATACCAAATGATATTGCATCCGCTTATCCCAATCTACTCAATGCAAGGAGTACCACCTCAGCATGCTTCACTCCAAACTGTGTCCAGAGACGTCAGGTATTGAATGTCAACCCTTCACCCTCATTACTCGGGTGAAACCTTTCCTTTCATAGGATTTTCTAACTCCATTCCAAATGGTTCAATTCCTAACAAAGTCCCAAAAACCTAGCTATAGACCAGGTCCCGTATGATAGAACATATGTTCACATGTATCCATAACTTAGGGAAAAATATATACCTGAAAGCAAAAATACACAATAGTCTGTAGTGAGTCAGTAAAAAGTTTATAATGAAATAGTGTCTACTTAGACTTAGATACACTCCTCACCTACTTCCTATTACACATCCCTCACTCACTCCAACGCTAACCTCATCAAAACAAGGACTTCAAACGCTGAATAAGGGCAAGAGACTTGCATACTTTAATGATGACTCTTTAGACACTATCAGGCCACCCTATCAGCTGGGGCCCTATTCAGGGAGTCCTGAGATTCCCAAATAGACATGATGGGCCCAGACCTCGATAAATCCCTCTCTCCATTGTTACCAGTCATTTCTATCAGGAACAACACAATAGACCCCTTTATGGGCCCTCATAGGGAGGCTGAACAACATACTCTATGCTACACCTGAGGAAGATGGATCCTGATATTGGGGCAGCTTGGAATGTTCTTACTTATGACCACAGAATGTGAGCTCAGATCTACAGGGTTACAGAGGTCACATAGGCTCCTAAATTGAATATGGCCCCCAGATCACATCAAATCGATGGGGTTTACAGTCAACAATATGTATACACCTTTCTCATATTTGGGAGCTACTCTCTTCCCTGATCCAGATTTCTGGTTCTTTTTCTAGCCATAACATCATCTCCCTAGACAATAAGTAGAGTCCACCTGCATATCAGATGTCAGGCTCACGCAAAACAAAACAAACAAATAAACAAACAAAACCTAGTATAGCCATAGGCCCCTTGGAATATAATTAAAATATGCCTACTAGTTATCTACAAAATGGAGGACCCCCCAACAATTCATATGCACTATTCCAGCCTTTAAGCCCATGATTGGTCAACAATTTGTTTGGCTTTGTATGTTAACTCTCTTTTCAGCCACCAGGTTCCAGATGCCAGCATGATGCCGACTAGACTTCCATGGACAGCTGACCACACCAATGTGTCCTAGAGCTCTGCTTCCCCAGAGCCCTTCCCCACTAGGGAAAGAGAGAGACAGGGTAGGAGTATGGATCGACCTGTCAATGCCTATGTTCAGCAGAGAAGCAATTACAGAAGCCAGACCTTCAACCTTCTGCAATCCACCTTGGATCCATACTCCCAGAGCATTAAAGAGTAAGAAAGCTATCAGGGGAGGGGATATGGAATTCTAGTGGTGGGAATTGCGTGAAGTTGTACCCCTCTTATCCTGTGTTTTTGTCAATGTTTCCTTTTTATAAATAAAAAATGGCAAAAAAAAGAGAACAATGAACCCATCTTCTCTGACTCATCTTGTATGGAGCTAGAAGTAATTATGTTAAGTGAGCTAAGTCAGAAAGATAAAGATGAGTATGGGATGATCCCACTCATACACAGAAGTTGAGAAAAAAAATAGAAAGGGAAAGTCAAAAGAGGATTTGACTGAATTTGGAGTAGGACACAAAAGTAAAAACTCTGGGTGGAGGGTGAGGGTGGATATTAGGCTTCACTGGGCAGGGGGTGGGGAGGGGGAGAATGGGATGGGACACAGTCTTTTGTTGGTGGGAATGCTGTTTATGTACACTCCTATTAACTTGTGGTCATATAAAAGTCCCAAAACCTAGATATAGACCAGGTCCCGTATGACAGAGAATATGTTCACATGTATCCATAAATTAGGGAAAAATATATACCTGAAAACAAAAATACACAAAGTCTGTAGTGAGATAGTATAAAGTTCATAATGAAATAGTGTCTACTTAGACTTAGATACCCTCCTCACCTACTTCCTATTACACTTCCCTCACTCACTCCAAAGTTAACCTCATCAAAGCAAGGACTGCAAAAGCTGAATAAGGGCAATAGACTGGCATATTTTAACAATGATTCTTTAGTCACTATCAGGCCACCCCATCAACTGGGGCCCTTGTCAGAAACTGGGATTCTCAAACAGACATGATGGGCCTAGACCTTGAATAAATCCCTCTCTCCATTGTTACCAGTCATTTCTATCAGGAACAACACAATAGACCCCTTTGTGGGCCCCCATAGCACCTTGCACTCAACTTGGATCAATAATGGTAGAGAATGTTCCATGCTCTGAAGGGAGGTTGGAAAACATACTCTATGCTACACCTGACGAAGATATTGGGGCAGCTTGGAATGTTATTACTTATGACCACAGAATGTGAGCTCATATCTACAGGAATACAGAGTTTAAATAGGCTCCTAAGCTGAATATGGGCCCCATATCACATCAAATCAATGAGGTTTACTGTCAACAATATGTATACATCTTTCCTATATTTGGGAGCTAATCTCTTCTCTGATCCAGCTTTCTGGTTCTTTTTCCAGCCATGACATCATCTCCCTAAACAATAACTAGAATCCACCTGCATATCAGATTTAATGCTCTGCCTCCTCAAAAAAAAAAAAAAACTAGTATAACCACAGGCCCTTTGGAATATAACTAAAATATGCCTACTACCTATCTACAAAATGGAGGACCCCCCCCAACAGTTCATATGCACTATTCCAGCCTTTAGGTCTATGATTGGTCAACAATTTGTTTGGCTTTGTATGTTAAATCTCTTTTCAGCCACCAGATATTAGCATGATGCTGACCAGACTTCCCTGGACAGACAACCCCACCAATATGTCCTGGAACAACCCTTCCCCAGAGCCCCACACTAGCAGGGAAAGAGAGAGGCAGGCTGGGAGTATGGATCTACCTGTCAACGCCCATGTTTAGCGGGGAAGCAATTACAGAAGCCAGACCTTCCACTTTCTGCATCCCACAATGACGCTGGGTCCATACTCCCAGAGGGTTAAAGAATAGGAAAGCTATCAAGGGAGGGGATGGGGTATGGAGTTCTGGTGGTGGGAATTGTGTGGAGTTTTACCCATTTTATCATATGATTTTATCATTGTTTCCTTTTTATAAATAAAATAAAATAAAAAGAAGGGAGAATATGGGATGATCTTACTCATAGATTGAAGCTGAAAAACAAGACCAGAAGGGAAAACACTAAGGAGAACTTGGACTGGAGTTGGTGTATTGCACCAAAGTGAAAGACTCTAGGGTGGAGGGAAGGTTCAGGTCGTGGAACATGATGGGAGAGGAGCACCTAGTGGGGGTTGTATTGTTTTGTGGAAAACTGGGAAGGACTTCTGGGAGGCATGGCAATGGAATATGTGGGACCAAATCACCTTTCCTCCCAAAACAACAAATAAATACAACAAGAGACCCAACTGAAGTCATAATCTACAACTCAAAGTTCTGTAGCCTCAGGTGGGTGCTCGCGTAGGCTTGGAGAAAAAAGGGGCGTGGGTGAGGGTTGAAGAAAAGCAAAGTCAAATCAGAGCTCTGAGCAGCACCAGTGCTAAGCTGTGCCATTTTGGTGATTTCACTTTAAGTGCAGCAAGCAATACTGTTCCTAGAGCCGGAAGAAAAGAGTAAGGGGCTTAAAACCTCTCAGTCTTTGACTTGGGGGGGGGGGCTTTAGCCTTCTGAATTTAAGGCAAGGACACAACATAAAACATTTGTGTCCATAAGACAGCCCAAAGCAACCACCCCCCCCCCACCCCATCTCACCTGCTGCAGATCATACAAACAAGAGAAACTTGGAGATAACAACAGCATTACCTGCTGGCCATCAATAACAAGCACAAAAAATGTGCAAGCAGAGAAACAACTAAACAGTCAACTATGCTGTATCAGCCAGACAGAAATGAAACAGAGGAAATCTAAAGAATTACAGATTAGGGAGACTCTCAGAGACAGACTACACAGAGCTCATTATGAGGACTCTCCAAGAATTTAAGCAAGAATTAAAAGAGCATGTTACTATGGAATTAAAACACACAAGAGCGGAACTTATAACAGTTCACTAAGAATCTTCAAATCTTGAAAGAAGAACTTCAGTCAGAAATCCAAGGAATAACAGCCACTCTAACTGCAATCCATGCCCAGGTAGAAGGCTTAGGAAGTAGAGCCACACATTCAGAAGAAATAATCTCCAATCTAGAATATACAGCCAAACCATTCTTTCAATTCAATGATGAGGGAGAGGAATGGTTCAGAAAGACTGAAGCAATTCTCTGCGAAATTGCAGACTCCATCAAAAGATCAAATATAAGAGTGATAGGTATATCTGAAGCAGAGGACAAGGCCAAACACCCAGAGTCCATTTTTCAAAGCAATTTTAGCTGATATCTTCCCTCACTTAGGAAACCTTCAGAACATTCTCATTCAAGAGGCAGATCACCCAGATTTATGAATAAAAAAGACCAACACCAAGGCACATTATTATAAAACTATCAAAAGTCAGCGACAAGGAAACAATTTTTGCTGGCTGCTAGGGAAAGGAAAGACGTTACATACAAAGGCAGAGACATTAAGATTTCTCATCACAGACTTTAGAGGCAAGGAGAGAGTGGAATGACATATTCAAAGTTCTAAAGGAGAAGAATTCCAGCCATGAATCTTGTATGCTGCAAAATTATCCTTCTAATATGAGGGAAAAATAAAGGTTTTCTCAAATATTCAAGAACTATAGGAATTTACCACAACCAACCACACCTTATAAGAACTACTGAAACGAGTCCCACAAGAAAGGAGGAAGCAAAGGAATACATGTTCCAAACACCAAGTTGCAGATGCTACCATGACATCAACCTAACTCGCTCGGACAGAGGATCTCACCAATGTACCCTGGAACCCCACCTCTTCAGAGCCTGACTCAGTAGGGAAAGATGGGGACAGGCTGGGAGTATGGATCAATGCCCATGTCCATCGGAGAAGCAATTACAAAAACCAGACCTCCTACCTTCTGCACCCCATAATGACCCTCGGTCCATGCTCCCAGAGAGATAAAGAATAGGAAAGCTTCCAGTGTAGGGGATGGGATATGGAACTATGGTGGTGGGAAATGTGTGGAATTTCACCTCTCTTATTATATGCTTTTGTTGATATTTTCTATTTTTATTTTATAAATACATTAAATTAAAAAAAGAAAAGAACAGAGGCAGTACCATAGAAAAAATTGTCAAACATATATAACTAGAGATAGATAGCTATAGAAATAATAGTCAACCTATATCTGTAACCTTGGGAGATCTGCTGTAGTTTCCAATGGAGGGAATGGTGACACAAAATTTTGGTGGTTGGAATGGTATAGAATTATGTCCGTGTTATCTCATAATTTTGAAAATCAATAGTAAATCACTAATAAAAATTTTAAAAAGTAAAAAAAAACTGGGAAATGTTACACATGTACAAGTTATTATAATTTACTCTTGACTGTAAACCACTAGTCCTCCAATAAAGAAATTAAAAAATAAAAATAAAATCACAAAATAGAAGACTAAAACAAAAATAAACCAATAGTACTACATCAAGCTAAAAATCTCCTGCACAGCAAAAGAAACCACTACCCAAACAAAGAGACCCCTTAAAGTATGGAAGAAGATCTTTACATGCCATACATCAAACAAGAGGCTAATAAATAACCAAAATATATAAGGGCTCACCAAATTCAGGGTAAAAAAATGACCCCATACAAAAAATGGGGAGAGGACATGAATAGAATATTCTCTATAGAAGAGATCCAAAAGGCCAACAAATCTATAATAAAGTGCTCCAAGTCATTGATTGTCAGAGAAATACAAATAAAGACAACACTGAGGTACCATTTCACTCCTGTGAAAATGTCATAAATCAGAAAAGGTAGCAGCAACAAATGGTGTCATGCATCAGAAAAAGGTAGCAGTAACAAATGCTGGAGAGGTTGTGGGGACAAAGGAACCCTCCTGCACTGCTGGTGGGAATGTCAATTGGTCCAACCCCTGTGGAGAGCAGTGTGGAGATCTCTCTCTCTCTCTCTCTCTCTCTCTCTCTCTCTCTCCCTCCCTCACTCCCTCCCTCCAGGGTTATCACTGGGCCTCGGTGCCTGTACCACGAATCCATTGCTCCTGGAAGCTATTTTTGTTGCCTTTGTTGTTTATTGTTGTTGTTATTATTTTTGTTGTTATTGCTGTCATTGTTGGCTGGGACAGAGAAATCAAGAAAGGAGGGGAAGACAGAGAGGTGGAGAGAAAGACACCTACAGACCTGCTTCATCACTCATGAAGCAAACCCCTGCAGGTGGGGAGCCTGTGAAGCAACCCCCCTGCAAGTGGGGAGCTGGGGATCAAACTGGGATCCTTACGCCAGTCCTTATGCTTCAGCACCACGTGCGCTTAGCTCACTGTGCTACCACATGGCCCCCAGTCTGGAGAATTCTCAAATAGCTAAAGTGGACCTACCCTATGACCCTGCAATTTCTGTCCTGGGGATATATCCTAAGGAAACAAACACACTCATACAAAAAATATCTGTGTCCATAGCAGCACAATTTGAATAGCCCAAACATGGAAGCAACTCAAGTGTCCAACAGCTGACAAGTGGCTGAGAAAGTTGTATGTATATACAATGGAATACTAGTCAGCTATTAAAAAGGGTGAATTCTTCCATTTTAAAAATTTTTTTAAATTAAAAAATGGTCAATTCGCCTTATTCACCTCATCTTAGATGGAGCTTGAAGGAATCATTTTAAATTATATATGTCAGAAATGGAAGGATGAATATGGCATGACCTCACTCAGACACAGTTTAAAAAGAAGAACAGACGGGAAAGCACAGGGGGTCAGGCAGTGGTAGCACAGTGGGTTAAGCGCACGTGGTGCAAAGTTCAAGGACAGGCAAAAGGATCCCGATTCAAGCCCCCAGGTCCCCACCTGCAGGGGGTCACTTCACAGGTGGTGAAGCAGATATGCAGGTGTCTTCCCCTCCTCTCTCTGTTTCTCTCTGTCCTACCCAACAATGGGGGAAAAAAGCAAAAAAAAAAAAAAAAGGGAAAACATAAAGCAGAACTTGGACTGGAGTTGCTGTATTGCACCAAAGTAAAAGACTCTGGGGTGGGGGAGTGGGGGCTCAGGTCTTGGGATATGATGGCAGAGGAGGACCTAGTAGGGGTTGAATTGTTAAGTGGAAAACTGAGAAATGTCATGCATATACAAACTATTGTATTTAGTGCTGAGTGTAAACCATTAATCCCCCAATAAAGAAAATTAAAAGAAGATATAGTCATATTTTTACCATCTCAAAATAAGCAGTACTTTTAAAAGTACTCCAATATTTGTAAATTATGTCTAGTCTTTTCTTTCCAATACCCAGGACTACTCCTGGTAGCCACAATCGTTTGGTATATCTTTGTACTACAAATTCAATTCAGTCCAACTCAACAAATATTTACTGAGCTACTTATAATATGCAAGACTCCATGGTGCTCTACCTTGACATTACTCCCATAAATGCTTTGTTTCTGTGGTGTTTCTCTTTTATAGCTATTATTTGTAATTAACATAAAAACTTATGCCACTCACCTGTGGAGTGAAGGTAAAGATAGTTTTCCGAATGTCATAGAGTTTTGAAGTTCCAAGGACTCCCATGTGTCTATAGGGACGTCCACTGAGTTTCATTCTATTGTTGCGTCCTGAGATACAATTGAAAAGGAGTCAAGATATTTCCATCGTGCCAATTTAATTGCCATTTTTTTGCATTATATTACACTTCTTGATTGGACAAACTAAATGCTGTGTCTCAAAGTTAGCATTCATCATGAACATAACTAACATTACTAGGTTTCCTAAGAGAAAGAGTAGGCAATTATCTCCAGCCTTAAAAAAATCTTTATGCTGCTATAAAGAAGCCACATCATCTACATATAACAGAAAAGAATAAGCATAAACATTATTATTTTTATGAATTATATACTCCTATAATCAAATTCATATACTGAATTTCTTTTTTAATTTAATTTTATTATTTATTTATTTATTTATTTATTTATTTATTTATTTGCCTCCAGGGTTATTGCTGGGCTTGGTGCCTGCACTGCAAATCCACTGCTCCTGGAGGCCATCCCTTGCCATTTTGTTGCCCTTGTTGTTGTTATTGTTATCATTGATGTTGCTGTTGCTGGACAGGACAGAGAGAAATCAAGAGAGAAGGGGAAGACAGAGAGGGGGAGAGACAGAGAGACACCTGCAGACCTGCTTCGCCACTTGTGAAGCAACCCCCCTGCAGGTGGGGAGCCGAGGACTCAAACCAGGATCCTTACGCAGATTCTTGTGCTTTGCGCCACATGCGCTTAACCCGTTGCCAACTCCCGACCCCCCTGAATTTCTTTAAATGCAATGAAAATTACAAATGAAATGATTTATAAAATTTAGGAACATAAGCTATGTTTCAACAAAGTTGAACAGCAATCTCATCAGCTTACAGATAGTATAATACACTGAAAAACTTAAATAAGAGTGTATGTTATTCTCTTTCAACAGCATAGTACTAATGAATTTTATTCAACTGGACAATGTATTTTATTAGAATAAATCTGAATATTTGTGAGAAGTATGGAGGTATTGGGGTCATGGTACTTTAGTGATAGGTGTGGTGTGGAACTAATATCTTTGTAATTTTATAAATCTTGGAAACTTACTTAAGTTGAAATAGTTTGATATTTCTGTGTTTAACATTTATTTTTGTGGAACCTTATACACAGCATAAAATTCACATAACAGAGGAATACTTTGAAAACATAGAGAAAAGGAAAGACTACAAGATCACCACAAAAGAAAGGCATAATTTTAATGAATATTTAAATAGAATGTATATATCATATGGTGAAGTGCTGTGTACAAGTGTGCATATTCATAGACAAACAAATCACCTCATTTCCTTGAATTCAGAATGTCTTTTTTTT